>NW_017280551.1:155311-220111 GCF_001594065.2 Cyphomyrmex costatus | reverse complement strand
AACTTTTATAGTAATATTTGAAAAATGTATAAAACATATGTATTTATTATATAAATATTAATAAAAATAAAAGTATTTTTAATAATATTAGACAACTTTTTTATATTAATCTAAATGCAAATTGTGTTGAAAGAGTTTCTGAACATTGTGTTAACTAATTTTATTAACATTATTTAGATTGCATTATTTTAGATTGTGAAACGGTATATTTTTCTATCTTATATAATGCAAACTTTAATAATGTTAATAACATTAGTTAACACATCGCTCAGGAACTTTCTAGTATAACCGGACAGAAGAATTCGTAGGACAGAATTTATTTCTGACTGATTCTTTTTTTTCATGCAAAAACGCATTGAATGAGATTAATTTCATCAAAATTGGGGTGAGGTATCTCTTCTAAATAATTATTCTTTTTTGTGCTAGGTTTTTTGTTTTGTCTAAAAACATCTTGAACGAGACTAATGTCATTAAAATCGGAGATAATAAGGCACCTCTTCTAGATGAATACCCTAAAATCTGTTTTAAGTTTGGATGAGTCTGTCATGACAGCATCAAGGTACATGATACATGATATATTAAAATACACACACACACACACACAATTTGTTAAATCTAACTACTTGGCTTAAAGCTATTCAATTTGGAAGTCAGTTAAATTTTGTATACTTCAACCGCAAATCAAGATTGTCGTTTAGGTTATTTATTATTTTTGCTTGTTAACTCTAGATATTTATTGTATATATTTTATTGTTTAAAAATAACTTATTATTAAAAAGGATATTTGAATACATAAACTTAAAATTTTTCCAAATATTAAAATGTTAATTGTTTTTCAGAGTATATAATTTTAATATTAATATATCAACGTATATTGTTCTTTAAATAGACTGCAATGTTTTTTATTCTTTCTGATATATTTTGAAATTTTATGATTATAGGTAAAAGAGGACTAAATGCATTAATGATGGCAAGTGCAACAGAGAATAGATCCGGAGTAGAATTACTACCATGCAGCTTCAGATTTTATAATTTTGTTGCCAAAGTCAGTGACTACTAATATTAATTGCAGTTAATAAGAATGAAAGATTCTTTATATCTGTGGATTGGAGATTCCATTAATGGTAGCATGAAAGACTTGTCTTTTGCTCTCACATCAAGTTTTGAGAGACAGCCTATTGCAACCAAAATTATAAGACTTGTTCGCGTTGCTTGAAATCTTCAAAATCTTTGCACTTAATACGAGATAAATATACATATAATTGTGTGTTGAAGAAAAAGGAAGCGAGAATGCTGAGTGCAAAATGTGCAAACAACGCGAACGAACTTAGCGGTTTTATAGCAGATGCTACATCTACAAATATGGCTAATTGTAAGAGATTAAGCATGAAGTTTGGAAAAGCAGTATATTTTAGTTTTAATCTAATTCCAAACAATATAATTTTACCTGGAATTGAAAGAAGATTTCAGGAAGAGTTTAAGACACATACAGATCTCTATTAAGTTTTCAACTTTAATTATTGATTATGTATAAATGATAGCAAATGTAACAAAAAAAGATCTGGAGTAGAGTTGCTATACAGCTTCAAGTTTCATAATTTTGTTGCCAAAGTCAGTGATACTATAATTTTAATTGCTAAGTAATAAAGATGAAAAAGATTCTTTGTATCTGTGGATTGGAGATTCCGTTAATGGCATCATAAGAGACATTTTTATGTATCAAGGTAATCAAAATTGATGTTTAATATTCGTCAATTTTAATTATGTAATCGTTTTTATTGCTGAAATGATTGGTTGTTGTAGTTTATAAAATTGTATCTTATACATACTTTTAATTTAAATATATGAGCAGGGTTTTATATTGCACGTACACACATTTAAATATAATGCATTCTTTTCTTTTTTTTTAACGTGGATAAAATTTATGTTCATATATTGTATGCGTATAAAGTAATTATAATGTTATTTTACATACTTTACTACCTATTTACAACAATGTTTCGGTTTTTTAACCACCGTTCTTTTAGAAAAGTTCTTAATAAAATTTTGATATAATTGTTTAGATTAATTTGTTTGAGTACTTTGGCCTTCAAAAACGTTTGTAAAATAATCGATTTTAATAAGAATTCTAAGATATACATATTTGTTGTTAAAAGATTAATCAAATTAAATATGTAAAGTAAAATTAGCATAAAGATTTTTTTATGTCTATGATTTTTTGGTTCAAATTTTCCCTATGTCCATGATTATCAGTCCATTAGACAGACAAAGACAAACAATCGATTGATTGTTTGTCGATCGACATAGGGAAGATTCGAACCAAAAATCATGGACATTGGCTACATAGTTCAATGTCCACGTTTTGTGGACATAGACGCTTCAAAATAAAGTGACAGCTAAATCTCGGGCATGGCTGCTCTCAGACCTCTGGTTGAAACAAATCAAAATTTCTACATTTGAGGTTAGGATCATGTGCGAGCACGGCATGATTGGCATGAAGTTTGCGCTGTGTTGTTGATTTCCGGCTCTTTTCGCCAATATTACATTCTTACATCGTGAATATGCTCACTTTTGTTATTTTCACTTTTATAATTCTAATAATTCAAAGATAAATAGTCGGTCTCCTAATTATCGATAATCGATCGGTGCTCTACTATTATCCATTGAGTCATCATCCATTGACGGGCTTGTCTGCATTGTGAAGTGTGAACGTGAATGTTCGTTTTTTATGGCGTCTCTTCGGTGTCGCTTCGGATTGTGATTGTAAGTTGTGATACTTGTGATTTTCGAAAAAATTTGGTTTTTAAACATACACCTAACACGTATTAGCAACATTAGAGACTTGGAATCACCTGGACAATTTCGTAAACACAATTGTGTGTAAACATATGTAAAATGGGCGAGTATACGAATGTATACACCTTCCACGATAAAACCCTCGCCGAGAGATTGGAGGAGTATACCAACATACTATCCGCGCAAGGAAGAATAGTACCCGCTTCAAGCATTCGGACGGAATGGGTCTGCGACGTGGAGCTCGTTATCGAGCCGGTCGGTTGGCAGGCATTATGGAAGATATCGCGTACAACGTGTGAGGACTATAGTATCCGTTATCCAACGATCGTCATGGTAGAAGTGCTAGGGATGGACTTCCCAGTGTTGAACGCCTTGGTGAAGATCACGGCTGTTCAGGATGACATACATTTGCCTGAGAAGCATGAAGTATCGCTGGTGGAATTGTATCCTACCATTGAACAGAAAAACCATAGCTTGGATATAATAGGTACAGCACATTGCGTGGATCGATTACGGTTTTTCTACAATCACCTGTGGATGCCGTGGGATGAGGACGAGGATGACAATATTGATTGGGTGGAGCAGCATCTGGAACGTAGGATCAGATTATACTTTGACATGAATAATGGAATTATCAATAAGGAAACGTGTGACATTATTAAATCATTAATCAGTGAAGGAAAGGAGATACAGAAAAAGATTTCAACATATGAAGCTTTGTTACCTGAAGATTTCCAGGAAGATGATGTGCCTGAAGAGTTAGCACAAGAAACATGTACCTTGATGAAGCTTCACTTTCGACTTCAGCAGATTAAAGCAGAGATGGATTTATTGGAGAATCCTTCATTGAGAGGATTGCTTGGGAAGAATCAATCTTATAACAGAAGAAAAAGGCACAGCGATAATGAAAATAAGACAAGCTCGTATTATTTTGTATGGCAGGGTGGCGTTGTCAAAGAACTCCAGGAATTTTCTAATAAAATTCAAACGATGTTGCCTAAGGATGCACCTATTAAGTACATATCGATTTTATTGAGCAAAAAGGTTGTAGGAAAAGTGAAAAAATCATTATAATTTTTATATTGTTTATATTTTAGAATATGTGGATATCTGGATGATGTTATGGATACATTCGAGACAGGTGATACTATTTTACTAGGTGAAGGAAACTATTCAATTAAGGGTTCCACTGGATTACAAGAAGGAGGTACAATTATAGGAATTTCTAATACAGAGGACACTATAATTTCTCCACATGACCCAAATATGTCGTCATCTTTGTTTGATTTATGCGGCAATGAGGTATTGTATGTTTCAACTCAGTAATATATTTCTTGTTAATGTTTCTGATGTTTCTGATGTTAATTTATTTATAAAACCCAATAGATATTGCTGAAGAATGTCTGCATCGACTTGGGAACACTTCAGGCAGGCATAATTATCAGAAAGGACTGTACTGTACTTGTAACTGGTTCTAAAATACGTCTCTCTAATATCACTGCAAATAGTAGTGCTAAATGGGGTGCAGTTGTTATGCCAGGAGCGAAATTAGTACTTGAAAATACAATTTTCCAAGGATTAGGCACAGCGATCATTATTTATGGAACTGGTGAAGTTGTTATGAATAATTGTCAATTTGAAAATTGCTGCGAGGGTGTACGGGTAAGGTTACTTTGCAATAGTCTTGATTGCAATATGACTCTTTGGAATAAATGTGTATAACTTTTTTAGCTGAATGACAATGCACGTTTTACCGCAACCAAGTGCTCATTTGAAAATATTGAGACTGGACAGGCTGTAGTGATAGAAACTGAAAAAGTAAATCGTTCAGAAATTGTAGAGGTGGAAAACGAATTGAGCAATGTGTCTCTTAAAAATGTCTCTTTAAATGAATGTAAATTTTTCAATAATCATAAAGGGAGTATTACATTAAGACCAAAAGATACTGCTGCTCTTGTACATAGACAAATTAATACTACAGAAGAATCAGCATGTAAAGAAGCTATGGAGTTATGAGTTTCGCAATATTTCTGTGTGTCGCATTATTATAAATTTTTCTTAAAATCATCATTACTCTTTTGATACAAAGTGCAAACGTATTGGTATATTTATAAAAACGAATTTTATATATAAGCTTTCGAATATTTTTTTACGAAAATATATCTCTATATATATATATAGTAACCTAGTTACGAATAATTTTCCGTCTCGCCTTCAAGTTCCATGAAAATTTTTTATTATTAAAAAATGATATATATTTATATAATTATTTTTTAAATTAATGTGTATATAGAATGTAAAACTTTATACATGTACATATAATTTTTTATATATTTTATTTATGTTATTGGTGCTTTTCAGCAAGAGATATTGTTTCAGCAGGAATAAGGCATAGAAACAGGGAATATCAAACAATATCAAGCAATAGATTTCTATCAGAAACCATGCATCAATACAGAATAATTTCTAATACGTTGAAATCTATTGTCTGTGTGTTTTATTCCTTATTCGTTTTATTGTGTCCGAGCTCTAACATGTAGTCATTTAATTTTTGTTTAATATTATTAAACAATAAGGGCGTAATTATTTCATAGCAGAAAATAGGGATTCAATATTCATGCCTTTTTTATTTTTATGTAGATATAGGAAAAATTTAAAATTAAAAAAAAAAAAGAAAACAGGATTGAAATAACGATTTTTTTTCTTAGAATATATCCTATACACGATAATGTGTACAAAAATTTACAAAATTATATACAGGAAAATTGGAGAGGGGCATTACGAAACATTTATTATCAATTGGTATTCTTTTCCGAGTGATAAGGTATCGACAGATCGAACTATCCTTACATACATTGTAACTTACTTCTCACAACAGATGTCGCTACTATGAAAGATTAGTCGGTTCAGTGCTCCGGCTCCGGTCGCTCCGGAACGTTTCGCGTATTGAAATACATATCGGGAATCGGGTTATGTACTGGACAGTTCTAAGATAGCAAATTTCGATAAAGGTGATATCAACTCGTCACGTCCATCACGAACTTACCGCGTTAACTCGCTCGCACCTGATTACTCCGAGGCGGAATTCATGGTGATTCGCGCGTATATCCATATCATAACCTCGTCCACACAGATCATCGAATCGGATGCTTTGCTCTCACGTTGATAAACGTGAGTATTTTTTGTCTCGCATTACTGGTAAAATTGTCTCTGGAATCTCCCTCGGTCTGCATCGGATCATACTGGACGTTTACCGAGCCCCACGAACTTCACGGTCGCAGCGAGGAGAAACCTGGAAGACGTTCGAACTCGCTCGCGTGGCATCACATGGCATATGGATATTGTGGATTCGCGTCGCAATTCGCATGCGTGTTGCGCGTCTTTCGGGAAAAAGGGAAAAGGGCCGCCGCGCCGGCCGGTCCTTTACGAATCGTAATCCACGTGTGCCGCCGGCTTGTTTTCTCAACGTACCAACTCACGAGAAAGTCAAAATGACTTTATTTTGACGTCATGAAAATCAAAATGATGATTTTGGACTACAAAATTTGACTGTTTATTGACGTTAAGAATCGAAGTAAAGTCGTTTTGATTTTTGTTGACTTTTATACGTTCCTCGCGAACCGATCCACATTCACAAGTGTCGCCGGAAGGTACGCCGTTTCCTCTTTTCTTCACCTCTCACCGCGTGCATTGGCCATGTGCTCGCGCGCGCGTTGTTGACACGTGCACTCGGCACGTATGAATGAAACGTCATTCGCGCCAACGCGCCCGAGCGCATCGATCGCACACGCCGATTCTCCGTGTCTCGCTTCGTCTCTCGCTGCTAATGATTAATCGCGTTTTCCGTCGTCGAGCGAGATAAAACCGCGCCGCCGTCACGCTTTGATATTGAGGCGGGGTGATTAATCGCGGCCGGCGAGGAGGCGACGAGGTATAGAAGGGAGGAGGAAGGGGAGCGAGCTGTCGTTGGCAGTGCGCTAAACGCGGACTGCGTACTCGTGATGTATCGCACGGACGCGATGCATATTCATGGCTTAAGGCAGGCGACACACGTAATAAAAACGACGAGTGTTCGAGTTTTGCGCGACGGTAGAAATTAAATGTCATTCTCGCGTTCATCACTACGCATTGGATTGCGAATTGAAGATTAGAATTTGACCAATCAAAGACAATTTTAATATTAATCCGTTTTAATTGGCTGAAATGTAATTCTCGTATCCTCAGGCTAGCATCCTATATGTACAATCCTATATGAACGGAAATTTACAGCGAAACGGAACAGCGCGACCAATCACGACTCTGTATAGTCATTACTTTGCTTTCTTTTTTACGATTAGTCTCGTCGTTCCGTTCCGCTGTCCGTTGATTTCCGTTGATTTCCGCTCATGGGACACCAGCCTCACTCTCCAATGCGTAGCGTTACACGAGCATTATTGTAGTGACAATAGCTGTGTTCAGCAGACTCAACAGATGAGTGAGCGCTCGTTATTATTGATGTATTCTTCTAGATTTAAAATCTGATTGGATGATTTAAAAGAATACACCACATTATCATTGCGCGGCTTTTCTATTATACATAATAAATGTATTTTTGCGCAATTATAGTATAATATAAAGATGCCAATACTGACGTTAATGCTCGTTTTCATAATACCTATAATTGCCTGGGATTCTGTAATTCTTAGGCTCGTTCTCACAACATGATTACCTAAAGACTAAAGGTTATCAAGAGACATTCATCAATAAAATTCATTCATGAATTTCTTTAATCTTTTGTAGGTAATCATGTGAAACCGAGTCTAAGAGTTACCGAATTCCAGTGCTGGAACTGTATATATTAGAGGCTCTATAACAGAGTCTGTGTGGCCACGAATAATTTTATCAAAAGAAGAGTAAAAAGGAAGAAAGGGTATATGGCGATTGCATCGTCACAGAGAAGTAAATACGCGAAAATTAGTCGTCGTGAGAATAACACACAGACAATACATACACTTGACAAGCAGATACGTTTATTTACGAAGACAATAGCCTTTTAAACTTGTATAGTTTTTATGACGATTTTTCATCCTTTTCTTTATATTGGCTATGGATATGAAGGTAAAGGCTAGACCAGTGAGAATAGGAATTGTATTTATAAACTGTATTTTATAAAATCTGCATTATAATTATACAAGAAGATCATTATTAGCAAGTGTTGTAATATAATTTATTATTTTAAATATAACGACGACGACCGATAAACATACACGCGAGAAAGACGCGAACAAAGAAGCGAGCGTGAGATCAAGCATACATAGAGTCGATCAGCTGACGCCGAGAGACACAGTCACGATTCGGTTAATAGGAATTCTCCGGTTGACTCCGAGAACCAATAAAACATTACGTAGAGTTTGATTTTTATCGATACCGATTACATGACATTCTTTCAAAGCGAGTGAATCCAATCGGGTACAATTATTTGTCGCGCGCTTGTGAATAATAAATTAACTGTTAATATCACTAAGCTATAATCTGTTTTTATCTTTTTCTTTTCGGTGACCCGAATGGTATTTAAGAATTCGCTGCTCACGTACACTTTTTCCTTCAACTTTTTTTTATATATGGTGACCAATCTATTTTTGACGGAGTCGAAAGATTAAAGGATATATATTATTCTTTTTATATACACTATATCTTATTCAAATTTATACTCTTCTATTCTTTTTAACTATAACTAAAGTTTATAAAAACGATGGGTTAATAAAAAGTTTATCAGTGGCCAGATCTATTATAGGATCTCTAGTATGTACTTAATTTTAATGAATAATTGTCTGAGTAGTACTGATGTAATATTTATTTACACAGAACATAAATATTTGTTAAATAAAAAAAGAAATATATGATACTTAAATTTAATTCGTGGTTTTTGTACAAAATGAAAGTTTTATCCAAATAAATATAATAAATAACATTTGTTTAATAAATAAATTGTTTATAATAAACATTTAACTGGCACTATTTGAATAAATATTTATTAAAATTAATATATTGTTTTCTCAATATATTTATTATAGAAAGTTTAAATGTATTGACTTTATAATGTCAGTCGTCGGTCACTTTGCAAATTATTCATTCATCTTTGCGCTTCTATATGTTTGATTTAGATTCGGTTTTATATCGGTTAATGTATCGACATCGTAATGTCAGTTGTCGGTCACTCAAAGAATAATGTATGATCTTGAAATATCGAAGATGCTAAAAATATTTAATTTTCTGTGTTGTTTTGTAGTTTTCTGTGGTTACGCGTCCAAATTGCTGTGCCGACAGATAGAAACGATTATAAAGCTAAGTGTAACTACACAGCGACATCATCGTTGAGAGACACGTCTCACGACATGGTGGAGATGACTGCATTGACGCAGTCCGTCGATGGACAAACGCAATTCGGCAACACGCGTCACCTCGAGCCATCGGACTGCATTTTCGTCTTCAAGAATACATTCTCGGATTATGAGGAACCGCCTTCTGACGAAGAGGTGAGTGCAACATTCAATCACCGCGACCAGTTTTCATATAGAGCTTTTACACAGCAGTTTGACAAGAGATTGCAAGATAATTCGCAAAAACCGACTACATATTTTTTTAATATTACCAGAATATCGTAATCACATGCTATGCTGGCTTAAACAGTATCTCCGTAAAAACAAAGTTGCGATTCATTTCTTTTTAAGTTGCTACGTTGCGGAGAATAACGTGTAATTTATTACACATGTGTAATTTACTTACTACGGTAACATATAATTTATTATGGTGACATGTAATTCTCAAGCGAATCGAAACTTCTCGATTTAGTTTGCTGAATTAAAAAAATATTCGTTTTTTTTCCCCAAATATACAACTCGGTTAAAATTATTATATTTGTTAATTGAATTTATATTATTAAAAACATTCGATTTAATATTTTATGTTTGTTTTTCTGTCGTGATTATTTTATGGAAAATTTTCATTACATTTAATTTGTTTTTTTTTGCTTTTGCGATGTGGAAACTAAAATTATTTTATTGTATATGTTATGAAAGAAGTTTTACAAAACACATTATCTCTTTCTCTCTCTCTTTCTCAATATGTTATATATATGTATATAACAGCGGAATGATTGAAAATCGATTTCTCTCTCTCTCTCTCTCTCTTTCTCTCTCTCTCTCTCTCTTTTGATATGTCTAATATAATTTCGATTAATCTGCAGGCATGTACTGCATGTTAATCTAATAAAAATTATATACTCGCGATAATGTAAAAGTTTTTGCACGTTCGAATCTTGAGACATTTACTTATTCAAACACAACTGGACATACTGTGCGTGACCTAAAAGTTATGCGTAAAACACATGATGTTATAACGTATTTAGCAAATAAGGCCTACGTGTTGGCAATTGTCGTGGGACTAGAGAAGCTTTCGATTGGCTTCCGATCGATGTCGATCGTTGTTTTGCTACAAAACGTGGAACGATAAAAAAAAGTACGGGGGACGATTTTAAAGCACGATTTTACGGTCGATCACATGGCGGCAGATTAAATTATTCCGCTCTACATTTTTCTTTTAGTTGCGAGGGGTCCTCGTGCGTTCCCTCTCTTTCTCGTCGGATGCAGCGAAGTCCGATACTATGCTACACAAACGCTTTAATACCTGATTGCTTTCCGCTTTACGTGTGAGATGTACGTCTCGCTCGGGAAGCTTTAGCAAAATATATTATTCAAAGATACCCACGTCATAATCGCTCGTTTCTGAAATACTCGTCTCCGGTGTAGGGCGCAAAATCGTGGTTGAATTATTACCGCGATAAGTCTCTCTATCGCGGTATATGAATGATTGTCATGTTATACAATAGAATTACCCGTGAAACAGGATTTTCCGCGTGAAACTGAATGCGATTAGTGTATAACAGTGGAAAAAAAAAATAAATTCATATTTTACGCAGAGACAAAAGATATCACGGTGTAGAGATTTTATATATTTAGCGTGGAAACGTATACGTCATCATGCATGTCACTGTAGTAACAGGTCGTTTAAACTTCAAACAATACCTGTGAATTTCAATTCTTCTTGAGGAGAGGCTGACGACGTTTGACAGCGGGATCTTCTAAATCATTTCGTAACATTGTCGATTATGAGTTATTCGTGCATAATGCATATCCTCCGGTCAGGTCACGATCGCACGTCCCTACATGTTATTCGGAATATCTATACAGCACCATCTCTGTGTCTCCTGGTTACTTGTTAGGTCGCGTGTCGCTCGTTTGCAAGCACCGTCGTGTCGTGGTGCCCGATAGCACCAAGATAAAATGTTGCTACTGAACGCGTACAATGTGTCGCGCGGCAGTACTTCCGAAAATATCCTCGCTCGAGTTGCAAAGTTGAGCAAAAAAGCAAAAATAGTCCGAGATAGTAGTCTGTTCGTGCGCGTGGGAAACGAATGCACGTCCGATAAGAATAGTCGGACTGTTATACAAGGCAGGTGAAACCGTTCAAGTGCGAGAAAATTTATGTGGACGAGAGGGCTGCAGGTCGCGGAGTAATAGGCCACGTGGATGCTCATTAACGTTGCTTAAAGATTTCATCTTTTGTCGACTGCAACATTGCAATTACAATGAAGAATATTTTTTTCAGGCAAAATGAATAGTTTATCACATTCAGTAAACACTAATTAACAGTGAAATTACGATATTGATTATTGTTAGTTGATATGTTTATTGGGTATATATTGATTTTAACTTTAATAATAATATATACATATATAAATCATTATATACATATCATTATTTATGGGCAGATTTTTCGCATTTGTTCAAACTTGATTTTTTGTAAAAAAAAAAAAAAAACAATACGGAAATTATCTTTTTAACTATTTTTTATTTTCTTATTATTATTATTACTTTTCTTGTACCAAACAATAATTTTATAAAAGAAAGATATATGAACATATTTCGTATATAATTAAATATGTTTACTTGTATATATGTTATGTATATGTATTACGTTCTTATATGTATACGAAAGTTTTTTATCAAGATTACGCGACAGAATCATGTGTCTAATTAACACGCGAATAACTATATAAAAACTAGATGCAGGGTTGAAAGGGCGAAATGTTGAAACAAAATATGAGAGACGAAGAAGATATATAACGGTGAAAACGATCAATCATTCGAGAGGACCAGAAAACGGTTGCCTCGCGGCTGCAAATAACATCCCGCGTAAAGGTGTATACATACGTATGTATGTACCATATGTATGTATGTATGTGTGCTGGTCAAAGGCATCGACGGGACCGTATTGCGAGTTACTGTTCTCGCCCACTTCCGCCGAACCTGAAACGTTCTGTTCCTTTTTTTTTCTACACGTCGACCGAGACGGAGAGCACAGTCGAGTTTGCCTTTCCTCTTTTCCTCGCTCGCTCTAAATTTCCTCATTAGCGCTCCACGCGCGTTCCTTTGCAGTTGTTTCTTAATGAGGGTCTGCTTTTTCTATCTACCCATGCCAAAGTATGTTACGAGAGAGATAATGGATTCCTTTCCCGGGGAACATTGCGCGAAAATTGTCGTCGCTTTTTGATCTTTGCCAGCCACCGCCGCGTCGGTCATAATTCTGCCTTTAAACAACGCATGGAGATTTTCCAAACGGACCGATTAAAAGCGGGACGACTTGACGCTGCCAAAACTCATAATTGTGTGTCCTGCTGGCAGGTAACAAGGCACAAGCGAGAAAAGAGCGAAAAACGGAGACAGTGAGAGGAATAGCGACAGAGGATGCACGCATTTGCAAGCTCAGCGAATCGTTTATTCTTCGCTATGTTGCGTCGTATTAATGATGAACGCGGCTGTCGAAGCGTCGTCGTGTCATATCACCTGTTCGCCGTACTAAATATATACATTCCTGGTTTTGTTTGACTCGTTCGGCGGCGACACGTGTTCTGGTCAAATTTTGATAAGCAACGAACGCGGTCTGATGAATTCTATCTGTGCACGGTGTATCGAAAATTAAAAATTATACCGACCGCTACGTCACGTTTTCGATGATAAAATAAGCGAAGCTGCAACACGTCGCGGCTATGGCGTGTGCTTTTGTTTGGCTTCTAGCAATTAAAATACGCCGAGTCACTCGATTCATCGAGATTTAATTGGATTTGGTATTTTAGCGCGCCTTTCGCTTCGTCTGACTATCACGACGAACATTTGTCAAATTAACTTGATTTCTTATCTTGCGAATAATCGTGAGATTAGTATTTTTCATCCTATATACTGCGAGGAGTGTTTTGTATGGTATGTGACTTACAAAAACTTTCTTACTTTTTAATTTAAACATTTTGTTGCCCTAATTAAAATTTGGTTATTCTAAACACACTTTTAATTGATTAGAACGACAAAATTTTTTAATTAAATGGTAAGAAAGTTTTTGTCTGTGACATACCATATAAAACATTTCTTTCAGTATACACTAAAAAAATATATAATTGATTGTAATAAATATTTGGTTGAATACTGCAAACTAAATATTTATTAACTATAGAGATATATTTATTTGGTTTAGAACCACTAATTTGACAATCATTCTTTTTATTGAACAAATATTTATTTACTGTAAATCAATGTTTAGTTGGCAGTATATTGAACTAAATATTTATTAAAATTGACTATATTTTTTCTCAGTGTAGTGAAAGATATTTATTTTGCTTTGTTACATATTGAGAGAAATGTTTGATACAAACAACCATAATTTTGTTGTGGATTACCAACATTGCAGAGTGTTACGTTTTAATTAAAGAATTGTGTTCTAATTGAAAGTTTGTTATTTTAATCAACAACACAATTTTTTAATTGAAACATAACAAAATGTTCATAATTCACATAGCAATAAAATTATGGTTATTCATAAAAAAAATCTTTTAGTGTATCCAGGTAGATTAAAAAGCGAAAATCCTATAATATTTAGAAATATCAGACACAAGTAAAGAGCTATGTAAAATAGTATTTGACACAATTTCTTAAGAATTAATGTTAAGAGTGATTTGAAAATCTCTTGACGTGCGTAGGCAGTTGGCTATTATGTGAACGATGCAAGCGAATTACAACGCATCATATATATCGTTCGCTCTATTAATCAGCACGACGACAGGTATGTATGTCACGTGATTTAGCTTGCTTTTAAGATTAAATTAACTTGCCTAGCGGCGCTGAGAAAATTCGCTTGGCTGTGAAATATCATGCCTCAAGCTGACTTGCCATTTAACTATCGGATCGTAAATCACGAAATATTTGTACCGCGCTTTCGATAATCCGTGGCATAAAAATACACGCCAAAATCAACTCTATTGTTATAGCATCTAAAAGTGATCTCGAGACGCAATAATATTTCCACCTGAAAAAGACATGATAGATTCTGAATTCGCTGAGGAATTCTCATCGTCCTCATATTTTCCACGTTTACTAGCCTGTCCCTCGATAGCGAAGATGATTAACTAACTTAAGACGCGAATGATTAATGTCAGACATTTACGGTGCATAAACCCGTTATCGCAAAGCGGCGACGTTTACGATGGAATTTTTCGAATATTCCGATGCAATGATGAAATTGGCGGACGATAGATCAATAAAAGCGGTTGTTGCTGGCGGCAAAGGAATTGGGATCTAGGCAGCTCCAGCTGCGGTTTATTTCGGGTTTTAGCTCCGTGGATGTACGATGTCTCGTCTCGAAGAGGCACACGCATTCACGCACGCACACACTCTCTCTCTGCCGGGATGCAGCACGTGTAAACGCGAGAGAAATAGATTATTTAGTGGCCAGTAAAACGCGGTAAAGCTCGCGTTTCTCATCGTTATAATGACGCTTGCGCGGCAATCGTAAACAGCGCAATTTTGTTACGGTGTAAGCGTCCAGAATGAGATACGTACGCACCTGTCGCGAGGAACGTAATTACCTGCACAGCGAACCGAATTTAAGAGCTCGATCGTACCACCAGCTTTGTCGTTCGTGCATTATGATCCGTCCGCGATAATCGAAAAAACGACTGTCTACACTTGCATTTAGAGCTCGATAAATTGCAGACGCGATATATTCACAGGCTATTTCGCATCTGGTGGAATTAAAATCGTGTGTGCCATCAAGTCTTCACGCGACATATCGGTCGGTTTATACACGCGACACATCGTGTATATAAACCACTACGATGATTTTCATGCGGCATTTCTACAGAGGGTTGAACTAGGTTTGAAATAGCACGCGCGGATGAAATTGCACTCAGAAAAAAAGCAAACTGCAAATTGGTCGGTTGAACGCGACGGACAATATCGACGGGGCGGAGGCAGGGGGAATTCTAACCGCTTTGTTAAGCCTTTACAGTCCGCCCGTTTCGAAAGAATGGCCTATTAACTTCAATTTTTTGTTCCTCTGGGAGGAAGCACAGGTGAACGCTGTTTCCTAATGGCTTAAAGGCGCTTTGTCGTGTAATTGCGCGTACACATCATAATAACGCATTTTAATCCTGTTTTATAACTGGGACAATGGTGACACTAACGACTGCACGAAAAATGTTCGAGAGGTCCGAGAGAAGTTAATCACGATAAATTCATCTAGTTATATCGAGTTGTGCATCGCGCGTACAATTAGACGCAATTTATTATTGCTTTCCCGCTCATGAATAATACGCTTGCTAAATTATTCATAAGTCACACTTTGCGTGCCGGATAAAGCGTCGCAAATTCTAAAATAAGATCCTAGCTGGAGTGGCGTCATACCTTTCGCGAAATTAAAGGTTAATTAATCCTACTTGAAACGCGATAGATTCTGGCTCGAGTTCTACGTTGCGGAAATGATGAATATAGTATTTTATAATATGTTAAAATATTAACCTCGCCATAATATCTTAGAATACTGTCGC
Organism: Cyphomyrmex costatus; assembly: GCF_001594065.2. NCBI lineage: Eukaryota > Metazoa > Arthropoda > Insecta > Hymenoptera > Formicidae > Cyphomyrmex > Cyphomyrmex costatus. The sequence goes on along the minus strand of NW_017280551.1, from coordinate 204,402 downwards.
TAAGAAAAGACACAAAGAAAAAGGAAAATGATAAGAAACCGGCTGTCTCTATTATAGGAATATTTTTTCAGATTAGTGTACAAATTTTTTAATATTAATAGAGAAATCTTGTGAAAAACGATCGGGAAATGTTACTTTAATCGTAAATTCATTTTCGTAAATTGTTTGATTGTTCTAAAGGACAATAATTTTACGTGTAAGAGTTGTGTGTTCTTTAATAATAGGTCTCAAAATTACTCACTATAATTATTATAACTTTACGTGTGATTTTTTTACAATGCACAACACGTAATCTTAAATGAAATTGACAGGAAATTTAATAGTATTTATGCTAATGAGCTTTAAAACATTTAATAGATGATTTTAAAGAGATATTTCGATTTCTTGCCATCGAGATTTTGACCAGAAGATGTGCTGGGAGTGCCAGGATGATCGATGATAATGGTTGAAGCTGAGCGATGACCACAATATCCGTCAACAGATCGCGTTCAATGACTGTGTTTAGATAATCATCTTTCTATCTAGTAGATAAGAGAGAGAGAGAGAGAGAGAAAGCCCCAGGAGTTAGAAGAACTCTATCCACATCGAACAAGGTCACGTTCGCGTGCCAGCCGTTGCGTCTGGATTTTCTGAGGTGATATACGTATCGCTGCTTGAGTAGTTTGGAATCTATCTCAAGCCGCAGAAATCCTAAGCTTCTTACGAGTCTTCAATCGTAACTTTCCTGCAGACGCCGTGCCGTTGATACCACGAGTCACATTTCTAATTATCATTGCAAAATGAGAACGTAACGAATGATTAACGTTTGTTTGCAAATTCTTTTGGCATAAGCGAAATTACAGTCTTTTCACCCTTATTTCTGCTCAAATCAGTTTTTATTAAATAAAGATTTTAACATTGGAATTAAAAACTATTTGGCAACATAATAGAGAGACGTTGAAAAGTAATTCAGAATTTTTCTATATTTTTAGAAAGTCGAATAGTAAAAGAAATTTAGTTTAGCCAAAAAAGACTCAGATTGCAGATGGAGGAAGTAAAAATATCAGATTACACAGACAGAGGTTAATTAAACTCTCTCAGTTATATAAATCTCTTTACTAAACAATTTAATTTTCGTTACATTATATTTGCACAAATATGGATTCTTAATTAACTATACTTAGTTATTCATTATTTTTTATGTATGAATTATGTCATTTTGATTCCTTGAAATTAAATAAAGTCTTATAATAAACACGAATTAAATCTGATAAATAGGATTATTAGCTGTATCTTTTTAAGAGTAAATGTACTTTTTGAGATGAAACTTAACTGGTCATTATTTAAATTTTATATTTATAAAATTACATTAATATAAGAACTGTATAAAAATTATGTTGTAGAAACTTTAGTTTATTAAATATCTACATACATTTAATGTATACAAAATTATACCTTTTTCTTTCCCCGGATTGTTATCTTTATTTAAAAAGTGTACATACGTATGTACTTTTTTTTGTGATTCAAATAATTCTATTCACAGACCCAGCCAAGTAACTGTGTTACAGATTTTGGCTTTAGCTCCGGGCGGTTAAAAACTCGACATAGCTACATTAATACTGAAGGAAAACTGGCGATTCTGTAGTTTCGACTTTTTGTTGTCATTGAAGAAAGTGCGAATCGCGTGGTTTCTTACTGCTAATCTGGAATTAGATACGACTTTAATGGCGGCTAACTCTCGTAATTTCCGGTCAGTCAGCGGTCGGTGTCCTTGAGGGGAAACTTGAACATCGTTGGCATAAAATGTTTATGTCGGGGCGCTGCACCTGGCTAATTTTGGCGCGTCGACACCCCGTGGCGAAAGAGATTCGATCTGCACTGTTAGCGAATATAAGGAGGTGGCATTGAAGATAAACACAAAGGTCGCGACGGATTACGTGCATATCGCAGGCACACGAATGTAAAGGTGTCGTGATTTAACACGCGGACGTGGTACGCGGAAAAACTTTTAAGAGCGATTAGATGAACGGTACTGCGGTACATTAACGTACTCTGTAATTTTTTTGGAGCGAATCTCATATCAAAAGAGTGAGAAAATTCTGCCACTTTTTTCAAGAGTGGTAAAATTTTTATTCTTTAAGAAATTCTAGACTTTTGGAGTGAGATTCACTCTAAAGAATTTAGAGGAATACATACTGTGTACATCGTTCTTTATTTACGACATGTTTAACCGAGAGTAAAGCGTTGTGCAAACGGCAGCTTCTTCGTAGATAAATGGAACTTTGTGCTAGAGAGGTAGTTTAAATAGAATGTCACACCGAAACTTATCCTTCTCACGTTTCTATGTACGAGCGTAAACGCATCCATCCAGAATACTATTAGATCGCGTGTTTCAGCAACGGCTACTTGGAATAGTTTCTTCTTCTTTACAGTGTCTCCGTTCTAATAATTTGATTGCGGTAGACCTTTCTAAATATAGGTATCAGCTCTTCCATTTAATTTTTATTAACTTGATTTATATTGTTTGACTACATTATAGCTTAATGGAAATCATATGGTGATTGTGTCTAATATACTGTTACACACTCTACAGATATAGCTTAATTTGATATGGTACGTACGCTCATTATTACGTCGCGCTGATACGAGATAGTGCAGACGTTAATCACCTCTGGTATCAAATTAGAACGTAATGCTCTCAGGTTGAAATTAGCTCTTTCACTTGTAATTCTCGTAAAGCAGGATCGCGAAGTCGAAACGACGAGAAGAGACGATAGGAAGCTTTTCTTGAATCGGCGAAATCGCGAAATCCCGCGACGAGAGCGGGCGGCGAATATAATTTGGCACGTGTGTGTGTCACATGTGGGGCGTAATGCGTAAAGGAACGTGATGGGTGTGGAGCTGATTTACGGTCCTACCCGCGGTAGGACAGACCGCACATTTCCGTGGGAATATTCCTCCTACCTCCCACGCAATACGGTTTATCCTAAATCAGTTTAAATCGCTTCGAGTGAGAGACGCAATCTGACTGCAATTGATGTCCGCGGGGAAGAATTCCGAATTTACGCTCCCCTGCCGGCGTCACATTATAATTGGACGATTACTATATTTACGCCTTGCCACATATTATCGTGCGTGTGTTATTGTACCAACCTATATACATAAATCGCATTATTATTTGATATATGCATGTGCCGTGCGACCATATTCCCGAAATTGTGCTAACCAGCGTGCTCCACACGTGGACGCAATAAACAAATTATTTTATTACTGTTAAACGAGGAAGGTCAATAAAGTCGTTTTTGGATTCTCTACATATTTCTATTAAACAAATTTTTTTGTATTTATTGGAATCATAGAATATTTTTAAAATACAAAATATTAAGAATAATCATTATTCTATGTATCTATACACACACACGTATATAAACTCGATGACGTAATTAATTATTAATCTATATATCAATATATATCAAAGTGATATATCTATAGAGCAATTATTATTAACTCTTCTCCTTATCATTTGTCTACGCGCGGTTGGCTATGAACGCCTTAACATGATGCGGGCTTTTGTTACCTTATGCATTAAACGTCGCGACGCTTTTTGGTCTCGCTGGGGTTTCTGGGCACCTCGTCGCTTCTCGAGCGATACACGGCATCGTTACACGAGCGGTTAAATACGCCGTACGCGTTAAGAGCAAAAGACACACGTCTTCGGGTAGACGGGAGTGATTCATGTGAGACGATTTATTAACTCGTATTAGCGATGTCTAGCGACAACGCGTCGCTCGTGAAAGAAAGCCCCGCGGGATAAAATAGGAACATAGAACTCCCTTTTGTCCGGGGACCGCACCGTGCGGCGCAACCCGCGTCCCGTCGCGTTTATAATTATCGTCGCCGTTGCGTTGCCGCGATTCCGCGGGCGGAAGGTATATGTACATAAGTGCCGTATGCGGGCCGTCCGTCTCGCGTCTTGGAAGTTCTGCGGTCCGCTACGTCCAACTATTTCTGTACTGTACAGCCCCGGTAGCTCTTTTACGCATCGCGCGACTCGCCATTCTGGTCGCTCTCCGTTAAAAGACGCTCGAAAACGTCGAAATCGGAGACGAAGGTGTCGTTCTTCATCGACCGTCGTCAAAAAGCTATACGCTTGCCTCTAAGAAGACGTTTTTAACTTTCTGATTTACCCGCGCCATCATTGCGTTTCTCTCAAGTAATTTTCCTAAGCTGGCACCTCCACGCGGACACGCCGTAGCTTCTGTCTATCTATTTTAGATTTATTTGTTTCGACGTGGTTTGCTTTTATTACGTCGCCACATAAAACTCTACATAATTAACGTTATGTGGCGCAAATATTTTATTGCGCAATCGGTTCTTATGTAATAGTCACGAAAGATTCTGAGGAGGTTGCGTGCGCTAAAGAGATCAATTTTGCAGCACATTTTCTTGTATCTCGAGTCTCTGTATATCTGTTTAAATTATTGTACATTGATGAAACCAGATCGACGGTGCTACAATAAACGGAGATATTCGTATGGAATTGAACTGATCTTACCTTTATTACTATAAGTCATAATGTGCAGTACACGCTGTTTATATTTATAATTATCAAAAAGATCCTATATAAAAAGTATTTCATATCTTGAGAGACACAGACGGTTTTATATTACATTTTGATTAAAAGTTAATTGAGAGTATACGTTAATAGTAAAAAGAAGGGTGCGCGCGATTATTTCTTCTTATAATCAAATTATTAATAGATGAAAATGAATAAAGGTTATGAAAAATTGGAATAAATCTATCATTTTTATATTTATTTATAAATGTAAAAAAGTTAAATTTATGTATTTCTGTTTTATTTTTATTTATAAAAATAAATATGTATAATTGGTACTCGCTGTAGAGTGTTTTGTATTGTAAATCAATTAGTCGGAGAATACTATCTATTATTAAATATTTTTTGTGTATTCATCTTTTAATTCTCTGTGAAATGTATATAAAAAAATCTTTAATTGTTATTTTTTCATATTTTTTAGCTTATGATATAATATTTAATCTTGAAAACACACATATAAATAGAAATATTCGCGCGCGCGAATCAATACCTTTTTTATCTAAAAGATATTAAATAATAAAATATGATTAACAATATTCTCTATGTCATATAGATTTGTATTCAATTTGTATTCATTTTGCATAAATAAATCCAATTTTCATAATTTATGAGATATGAGATACAATATCATGAAGAGATATTTAAGTGAACATTTTAGATTTTAAAAATACTTGTCTCTTCTGTAATTACATAAGTGGAAATATTTAATTTTTTACGTTTTTCTGTTACTTTTTTAACAATTATTTAAACAATAAGCTAAATTGAGAATCTTTATAAATTATAATATATATAAATTGATAATCTCCAAACGAAATAGTAAAAAATGTCTCAATTACGTAAAATTATTGCTTTTTATTATTAGTATATTTTTATTATTACATATTTATATTTTTATGCTACTCTTACTTGCAATTTTTGAGAAAATTTTATTTCTAATAGTATATTCAGTAAGTTGATGATTATATTGATTCCAATATTAAATATTTATATTGTCCTACTTTACACATCTGTTTCAAGGAAATGATTTCTTTGTGTGAGATGTTAATCTGGATTATACTTTTAATTTTATAAATGCGTATGTAAAATATGCATTATATATATTGGATGATATATATAATTTTCATATACACAAATCTATGCTATAATATAAAAAATTTTTATTAACCAATACGATGTGCCGTAATAGAATTGTGTAATTGCAATAAAACTACGCTGCATTAAAAACGCAGAAAGTTATGACAATGCTCAGAATAATTATTGTCTAAAAGAATAACTATATTGTCCGTGTATAAAATAATTTTTTTTGATGCAAATTAATATAAATAATTCTTTAAATAACAAATAAAATAAGAAATAAACTGTATATTACTCGTGTATAAAATAACAGTCGTACGAATTTATATAAATAATTAATTTTTCAAATAACAAATATATATATATATATAAGACAAATAATATAATTTTTAATAATAAATATAATATACTTACTCCATGACTGTTTCCGCCGCTTAATGTTTTCTGTTCTTTATTTCATATTTTTCCGTTGCATTGTAATTGCATTCGTAATCCTTGTGAAAACATGGTTAATTACGATCGCGCGTATTAATTACCAGAATAAAATAATCGTACTTTGCACAACACTTTTCCCATTAATCGCACACAATGCACACTTTAAATCGCGACAAAATTTCATCGAAATGCATTTGTGAAAATAATATGAAAAAAAAGAACGAAGTTTTATTATCTGATATCCATGAATCTCGCAAATGAACCTATTGAATGAAATATCAAATAGCGGGAGATTTTAACAAATTACTTCATGTAAACGTTGAATTTATGCCGTGTAATATTGACGAATATAAGAGCCTGATTTATTTAAATCGTTTGATCCGGCGTTATATTATTTCGTATTTTTATTCCGAAGGTAACGAGTAAATTATATTTAGCTCAATGAGAAAAAAGCGCATTGCAAGATACATTTCATACCAGTCGTTAAAAAAATTGTTGCAATTCGTGTAAATATTACGATAAAACAATGATTTATAATTCCCATCTCTCTCCGCTTCGTGTTTCCATGGAATGAATATATATATATATATATGTGTGTGTGTGTCTGTGTGTGTATAATATATAAAATAAATTTCACGACATACTTGCCTTAGTAACTAGTCAATGGATTTATCGTTAATTGCGGGGGTTAATTAATTGGGTTGATAGCAGCTAATTAAAAAATAATCACTCTTAGTATCTCTTTTATTACTTGACATCGCATTTCAATGGATAATACGATGGCACGCTCGTTACCCGCTCTTTGCGCGAATGTCAATGTGGATGCGGTGGCTGGTTTTGCATAACAAAATAAATATCAGGACAATTTCGTTGATACAAAATATTTTATGTGCATTACAATACGATATATGCCGAATACATCATTTCTCCTATTAATTATCTTTGGAATTAGTTATCAATATATAGAATTATTAATACGTATTAATGTATATTAATATATTTTGATTCGTTGAATTATACATTCTAGACATGTATCTCAAAAATATCAAATGCCGCGATATGTCCTCGAATGACAATACAGATTCCTGTGATTTTATGATATTTTATATATAACACATTTCGCATAGCATATGAAATATAAAAGAATTAGGCGGAATAATAGATGTTATCTATAATAAATGGAAAAAACAATTAAATTTTAAAACATAGATATATCGACAGTGTCGAAGAGATCACCCAAATAATCCGCTAATATAATCCACTAAGCTGTTTTCTATACCCTGATTCGAGTCTGTATTTGAGGTGTTCTCTTCCTCTGAAAGTGTATTACTATTTTCTTGTGTCTGATTCGAGTCTGTATTTGAGGTGTTCTCTTGCTCTGGAAGTGTATTACTATTTTCTTGTGTCTCATTCGAGTCTGTATTTGAAGTGTTCTCTTCCTCTGGAAGTGTATTACTATTTTCTTGTGTCTCATTCGAGTCTGTATTTGAAGTGTTCTCTTCCTCTGAAAGTGTATTACTATTTTCTTGTGTTTCATTCGAGTCTGTATTTGAAGTGTTCTCTTCTTCTGGAAGTGTATTCGTATCATTATTATTTTCTCCTGTCTGATTTGATGACTCACTTTCCGATCCAAGCATATTTGAAAAGGAAAGTATTTCATTCATCATTTCAACCAAATACATTTTCATTGCAGCTATCTCATTTATAGCACAGTCGAGATTTTGATATAATGTGATTACCAATTCTTTTAAAACATTTATATATTGAACGAACTGACACATTCGGTCTATGGTACGAAATAATGAGCGAACGGATGAATTTCTTTCTACAGCTATCTTCTTTTCAGTCAGTGACTCACTCAATGGCTCTGTTAATTCAACTCCGTCTATGGATACAGGATATGACTCTGTGACACTCGCACCGAGCTCTAAAAAAATGTCAAATGGTTATTATTTCAAATGTCATTAATATTTTAATATATAGTACATGGACTTCCTGATCAAAGAAATCTATAAAATTTTTTATGTACTGAAATCTATTTTATTAAAATCCTTTTACACATAAAAAAGTTCTTTTTGATTAAAGTGAATAAAAATAATTTTGTCGTGAGTTGTAATTATCATATTATATTAGGTCGGTGCAAAAATTCTTCCCGATGCGGATAAAAAAATATATATAATCTTACAACTTTATCGGCAGAAATGTTTATGATCTTTGTAAATTGGCATCTGCATTAACAGTTGTGCACAACAAGCCATAGATGTCAAAAGATGTAGCCTTATAGTATATTACGATTAAAAATGGAACTAGATAAAGAGCATATTTGTCACCGTCTTTTGTTTTGTTTTCACAAAAAAAAAATGCTGCTGATGCACACAGAATTATTTGTGACACATATTGTGAAAATGTTATAGCCATTAGAACGTGTGCGAATTGATTTAAACAATTTGAAGATAGTGATATTAGACGGTAGATATTAGTGATAAAGAACGTTTCGGACGTTTTGCAACTGTGAAAGAGAATGAATTGTAAGCATTGCTTAATGAAGATTCCAGCCGAATCGACTCATCAACTTTCAACACAACTGGGAGTTGATCATTCAACAATTGTTCGCCGTTTAAATGCAATAGAAAAAAATCCAGAAGTATGGAAAGTGGATGCCACATGAATTATCCGAATGCGCAATTGGCAATCGATACAACATATACCTTTCGTTGCTTGGTAAACAAAAAAAGAAAGGTTTTTTTGTGACGTATTGTAACTGGAGATATTTTTGGATAACCTAACCCTCCCAAAAGACAAAAATATTGGGTGGAACGTAGTCAATCAACACATCGACGCCACGCCGCAATATCTATCCTACTGTGTGTTTGGTGGGACTAGAAAGAGGTGTACTCTTCTATGAGCTGTTGTCACCGAACCAAACCGTTTTAGGAGACCGCTACAGTAAACAATTAAAGCAATTGTATAGAAAACTAATTCAAAAACGTCCAATAGCCAGCAAACGTAAGGTCCCGTTGCATGATAATGGCTAAGTTACACATTGCTAAGGAAACCAAGAAAGCATTGTTAGAATTGAAATGAGATGTTCTCCCGCATCCAGCTTACTCATCAGACATTACCTCTTCTGATTATTATATCTCTTTAGAATTTAGATCGATGCAACACGGTTTATATTAATATATTTGGTGAGCGTTTTTCAAATATCAAGGATATACGAAAATGGGTCGATCATTGAATTGTCTCGAAGGGGATGATTTCTTTTTTCGACATGGTATTTGTCGGTATGCTATCGGAAAGATAAAAAAATATCGTGAAAAACGATGGAAAATATTTCGATTAATATATAATTCTTATTGTAATACAAAATTGCAAAAAATCAGTAAAAACTTTTGCACCGACCAATACAATACTTGACAGGTATATAAACATATAATTTTGTAATTTTATATACATTTCCGTGCAAGTTTTTAAACTGACGAGACACAGAACAAAACAATTTATATTTACAGTCTTTATTTACAATTAAACATATAATAACATCAGGATTTTTTAATCGATGTGCCGTAAAGGGTCTCTAAATGTGTTGCAAAAATTTTAAAAAATCTAGAAGCTTAATTATTTTAAATTTGATCAGTGTAAACATAATAATGTTTTTTTTTTAACTTACCATGATGTGAAACATGACGAGCCTGGATATAAACTATAGCGAATGTCAAGATTAACAGATGTAAACTCTTATAACCCATATTTCTACAGAGTGTTATTGACAACAGAAGCTTCAACGGCTTGAACGGCTGTGCTAATAGGATTCATGTTGCTTATTTGACGTATTTATAAGAAAAAAAACGCCAATTATAATGTAAAATAATTACTAGCTGTGCTATCTATCGTTTGCGTATGTATAGATATATTTTTGTTTTCGCATATTTGCGCAATTCATATAAAAGTTTATTTTTTGAAATGCAATTTTGCATAATGCATATAGTTTCCTGAAACTAAAGTTTCAAATTATATAAAACGATTTCTTTTGCTACAAAAGATTGAAAATTAATTGTTCAAATTATGATGCACGGCTAAAATAGATTCAAAATGTTTAATCTTCTTGTCAGATTTATATTTCGTGTAAAGGCACATACATTTTATAATCTGTCTCCTTTTAATGTGAGTTTCTAATTTTATAATAATTGTGATTATTATAATTGTGATTTTAATGATTTAAAAAAAATTTAATAATAGATTATTTGTATCAATAAAATGGTGACAAAACCTTCCTTTGCATGCACGTATTTATTTTTAATGATTTTATCATAAAAGTAAACGTGTTATGAATGTAAATAAATTTTACTGAAATTTTATTATTATTCTCATTTGAAAGTCAAGGAAAGTCAAAAATAATTGTTATATACAGGATGTTGATAGTAATATCGTTTCTGATCTTTTTCTTATCATTCGCTTGTTACGTCTATTATGCTACATCGTGCAAGTTTTTATTATTACTTGTAAATATTTAGCAGATAAAGCAAATGTAGGAGGTAATGATATGTTGGGCAATAGCAGTTACTTACACGTGGTACATTACATCATGTTTCCACTTTTTAATAAAATTGCAAAAACGAATATGAAATATACAAAAATAGAAGAAAACTTTGTTCTAAAAATTCTTATTTTCTTTCTTTTGAATATTTCTTGTCTAAATATTGTTTTAACATGATTTGTTTAAATAATTTAATTAAAAGTGTCAAGGATTGTGAAGGTACAAAACAATTATTGACATCACATTATGAGCTCCTCGAAACCAAGTAACTTTTGTTTGATATTTTCCCTTCTATTGTTAAAAACAAGCGAGTTATTCAGGTGACTTGTTTTAAATGCCTCACCCTGTATATGACATATCGGTAAAATAAGAAAACTTATTTGTCGATTTGTAGTGTAAATTTTACTTGTAATCTCGAGAATCTTATTACTTTTTCTTTTTATTTATTCTTTGTATTTCAATATAGTGTTACTACACATTTTATTTCGCAAGCTGATTAACATTGCTTATTATTTACGAGTTTTTATGTTGTCATCTGTCACGTCAGTAATCATTCTCTCTTTGAATCTTTGCAGAAATATTGAGATTCCAAATCTATAACATAGATTTATGGATCAATTCTAAGCAAAATCATAAAACTCGTTCTTGTAAAACTTGTAAGAACTTATGATTAGTATTCTAATTTTATGCGTACATATCGTAAGATTTACGGTTGTTAGTAAATATCTATGATTTCTTATAAATCTTATGGCTAATAAGAAACTGTCCGTAAAGGTGCAAGCATTTAAAAGTTCTTACAAGTCTTACGAGAATATGTTACGAGTCTGTTTAGAATTTAAGTATTATTAGATAGGTGAGCTTCTTCCAAAAATCAATTAATGAAACGTGCAGAAGAATAAAACTCAATTTATAATTCAAGATAAACGTTTGAGTTTATGTACTGAATTTCGATTGCAAATACGACATAACGAATGTCAAATTGACTTTAAGCTCTATTTACTGTACGTATCTCAAAGATATGATTTTATCTAAGTTTTTCAAGGAAAATGCAATTATAAATACGGACGTAAGTTTTATAATTAGTATTTGCGATGGTTGTAAGCAGTACCGATAAGATATTGCACAACGAACTGTAATTGCTAGAACAGAAGGTTAAAATATTTAATAGCGCAAAATATGGATTACTCCATTTCGCGTACATTCTCGATAAACGAATGGTCGAAAATCAATACTGCTTGGAAATTGCAAGTGATCGTAATATCAAATCTAACCGTGCGTTTATCAAGTTATCTTCTATACGTACTTATTACACGTTTAAAAAGATTTGTAGAATTTTCCCGGATAATAGAATATCGTGGAAATTTAGGGAAGCGAACGTAATGACGGCGTGTTTGCGCGGGTATCAAGAGTTCGGACACAAACATATTTTTATCGAACACGTGCCCTCATTACTTCATGAACCATAATTCCGACAATTCCGTGCAAGTTTTTACAAAGCTGAAAATAGCTCTCGCAGTGGAACGCGCGTGGCCGTGACTGCTGAATTTATAGAGCTTCGTCGACGGAGTGCCAACTCGAGCATTGTTATCACTCGTTTAACGACTTGCGGGCGAACTTCGCTTTTCATTTCACCGAGAACTCGGTCGTCCGCGATCGTGGATACGCCATCGACATCGTTTATATCCCATCCAGGACGGATACATCAGGGAGAGCTCGATTTCCGCCTCGTTCGGTTATCCCGGTATGATCCGCGAGCATCGCGCTTCAAAGATTCCGCGAATTTCCGCCGTGATCCGCGAGCTTATATCCACGTGCCCTCTATGACTCGATCGATCCACATCATAGATGTTTCCCGCTACGAGCATTTTTCTTGTTGACGTTATCGAAAGAGAAAGAAGAAGAGACGGGGAGAAAGAGAGAGAATCGCGTGCTACGCGCTTCGATAATATCATATTGGTCTCCTCCCAAGCGTGACATCGAGAAAGATCAGAGAGAAGTGACGACTACATCAGCCACTTTTGCTGGATAATCCATCAAGAAGCTAATATCTTAGTTGCTGCTGAAAATAAATTGAGAGAAAAGTTTTTGATATTTACGATTATAATGTTACCATATTTATGGTTAGGTATTACGGTTATTGTTAATAATTATATATTAAAGTTGTTAATAATAATTATAATTTTAGAAATAATATGACAAATGACAGTTTTAACATATTGTAAATATATAAAATGCATTTACATTACAAATTCTTCGGACATTTCGACCTCATTTCGAGGGCCATCTTCAGTAAATTTTAGCAAAGCAAATCTCATAATTATTTATTGTTGCCAATTATACATATATATTTATTGATAGAATCATATATATATAAATATCATTACTAACATTATAGCAGCCACTGCCTAATAATGATGATAACACGTAATTATAGTCACAAATATCAAAACCTCGATCAAAACTTTTCTTTTATAATCAGTGAAGCGCGCCACGAATAAAAATCGAAGTCTGCATAAATTCCGTGTTCACGCACAAATACATAATATCGTTGTATTAAATAATAACGTGTTAAAATATGTAACTGTTTATTAACGCGGTACGAGATTTGCTCGATATCAGCGTTCACTGTGTAAAAACACTGCACCTCGTATATCTAATCAATTATTTTTCTTCAGTTTGATATCGCCGAGCGACGCTGACAGGTCCGTGAAGAAGCGAGTAAATCAATTTTGTAGGATGGCAGGCAGCCGGCCACGCAGTTTTCCGGTACACTGCAGCCAGCCGGTACTATAATAATAATGTTGCTTTTGTTTTATGTATAGTATAACGTTGACTAATAAACGGGGAGGACTCTCACGCAAACGGATGGCAGGGATTGCGCGGCGTGGATTCGATATTCTGGTCAGATTTCCGGTTTTTCCACTTTTGCTTTTCCCCCTTTTTTTGTTTCGCTTATCCGCGAGCGTGGATTTTGACGCACGAGAGCCGCCAGCCAGCCTCGCATGGCTCACGTGAATAGTGAAAGTCGATCGCCCTGATCTCGGTGTCAGAACCAGGTTTCAGTCCAGCAACTCGAACTCTGTGTGTTCTTTTTTTTTTCATTCTTTGATTTTTTAATTTTTTTTTTATTTATGTAACAATCTGCGTCCGCGAAAGGGGAAGGTATCCGCAGGCCATAAAGCGGCAAGAATTTCCTGGTGTGAACTATTGCTAGCCAACTACTCGGTTGGGAGCTAAGAATTGCATTTTGTATGCATTGCGACTAGAACGCGCAGGTGTTCCGCAGCGATTGATAAAACAGAATTCATGACATTTTCAAATAACACGTTTCTTTCTTTCTTATATTCTTTTAAAACTTTGTGTGAACTATTATTCATAGTAATCCTTCGTAGGCACACATTTTTACTTACTTCGTAAATGGTCTAGGTCTTTTTTTGTCCAGTCCAAATTTTGTTACTGTTTTACTCTCTAAAAGTGCATGAAGTGCATCAGCAAATATTTACATGTATTTATTTATTTTATTTGAAATATATTTACTGTTTTTTTAATAATTCACTGATTCACTTTTAGAAAAGCTTGAAAAATCTAGAAAAATTCAGAATTATTTTTTAACATCTTTGCTAATGTTACCAAATACTTATTTAATTTAAATGTTAAAACCTTTATTTAATAAAAATTGATATTTTTGTACCAAGAAATTTGAGAGTAAAATTTAGCCAAAAAAAACTCACAATCAGTTTGTCTATGAGGAGTTAATTTGCGGTATAATTAGAAATCTTTTCTTTAGTTAATATATAGTATACACTTTTGAAACTTAAAGTGAAGTAGATGTATGTTTGATATTTGACGAAAACGAGAAAGAGAGTGCTAGTTTAGTACGAAAATAAAACACAAACCTCAGTGTGACACGTTTGGTATATACACTGTTTAATTAATTACCCACGCGTGTTCGTGAATAATCTTGTTCTGCATAATTATTAATGCGCATTTCAAAGCTTAGGTGAGATTTAGATGTTGTGCAGTTCGAGTGATGCATTGTCACTGTGCGGGGATAATTCCGTCAATAGTTTGCATTTGCAAGCGTACTGACAGCGACGATAATCTAGTTACGAGAAGTTCAACTTATGGACTTGCGAAAGCACTGAATTATTACATGTCGAACAAAGCGAAGGCAGTTCAAAGCTAATTCTAATCATCGCCTACAGTGGCATTTATACATTATGGCTCGCAATGCATTTGCTGTGAATCCAAGCAATATATGTACCGGTTAATAATTGGCGCGTTTATGCGAGTATATGTCGTACGAAATTTCATTTTGCACAGTGCCGACAAAGTGTGGAGCCAACTCAATGAACTTTGAAATGACAGTAATGTGGCGGAAATTGTTTATATTTCAACGCGAGAGATTTGTATTGTTCGTCGATCGGATGAAACGTGACGTAAAGTGTCGAATCGGTCAGAGTGATTGATCAATTGCGACAGTAAAGGGGCTCCGATAGCAATTTCGTAGTGATGTATGAATTATGATCACCCGTGTCGAAAACAGCGTTCAGTATGTCGGTCAAGATACGGCGGAGTTAATAGGTCATCGCGCGATGGGAACGTCCGACTGAATTTGTACGAGGCAATCATCTCGGGTTCTCCCATCGGACCACGCGTGGCAATTACTTTCGCCTAATCGGAAGCCTCACGGGCATTCTGTACCTGCGTAATGTCATCCCAATGTAACGATATCCTTACGTCATAGTTCGTTTGCGCAATCTCTCTCTCTCTCTCTCTTTCTGTCTCTTTGCCTTGCAACGTCAACTTAAAAAGAATGGACCTTGAACTGGAAAGCAACAACGCCATTAACAAATTATAAAAAGTGGGACTTGAAACACGACGGCGAGAGTTTATAGGATAATTGTCCCTACTATCGTGTCTCTCCTTATTAAGGTACTTTTGTATTTAAGCCATAAAGAAAACTACATTACAATAAATAAGAAATGATACATTTTTTATATTAAGTTAAATTATTAATGTATACGATATCGAATGTAATATTCTATTTTTTAATTAATTATTAAAGTATAGTAAACATTTTTTGAAAGATATGAGGCTTTATGTGATTAAAAAGAGAGAGAGAGAGAGAGAGAGAGAGAGAGAGAGAGAGAGAGAGAGAGAGAGTAATTTACGCTTATCTATCAATGTGTCCTGTACTGGAGCTGAGAGTGCTATATACATTGAAATTGTAAATATGATTAAAATAGTTTATGCAATATTAATATGTAATATTAATTTAAACAATTAGCTTACATCTATTATTTATTTTAGTAACTATATAATGAATCAAATAGGGAGAGGCACACAAATTGGGGGTACATTAACAGAGCCATCGGCCCTACATAGAAAGGCTCACTAATAGGGACAAAAACGTTTTCTTTATTTTTATCAAAAATATAAAATATTCATATTTTTTTAAATTAAAAATATAAAAAAAACTAAATAGTTAAAAAACCGATATTGTTTCAAGCAGATAAAATTAAAGCTATAATATTTAATAATAAATTCAGTAATGGTAAAGTTGGTTTAAAAGCACATTTTCTCAGGTACATTAATAGGAACAATTATCTCATTTTTTAGAGTTCTACTTTATTTATGGCGCGCGCGCGCGCGCGCGTGTGTGTGTGTGTGTGTGTGTGTCAATGTCTATTCGTAAAAAAGTTATTTAAAAAGTATTAGTACTTTTTACAATTTTACTTGTCTAGACGAAGATTATTATCTGTTGCATGTTAGATACACGAGTACATATATGTGTATATACATGACACTGATGCTTTATTAGTTTATTTTTTGCTGGCTTGATCGGCGTGATGCCACAAATATAAACGAAACATGAAAATAAAAACGTGGATGAATAAATGCGGAATCATTACGGATGTTGGTTGCGGCAACGACGAATAGGTATCCCGATGCTATGAATATGCCCGTTCGTATACTAACCGAATCACCGTACTGGATCAAAGGATGTCACGTGTGCTAAATAAATAGCTTCTATACGTATGCCGCGTGCGGGCAATAGATATAGCTACATTGCTAATTCGTCAACGACTGATGCGAGATATTTTCAGTAAAGTACACTTACTCGCTAAAATAGTTTACGGCCAAAGGTGATGAGATGGAAACTGTAAACTGCAATTTTACGAAAACTGTGATCATGAAATTATGATTTGAAAGCAATTCTTGCTTGTGCTAAGCGGCATCGACAAAGAGATTTTCGGAAAATTCTAAAATATCGTTTATGTTTTACCTATTTTTCAAATAAGTATCTTTTTAATTGTCCTTATATAAACACAGATTTATATATCCTTTTCTGCAATTAAACTATGAATGATAATGTAGTCTAAACTGGACGATTTTGTTATCGATGTTTAATGTCAGCTCGTAACCGAATTTGCTTTGTACATATAAAACAATCTTGATTTTGGACTAAGAGTTATATGAACAAATAATGTTGAATTCTTAGAATTAGGCTTAGATACCTAATATAAAAGATTAATTACATAGTAGCGTGTGTAATTATGAGTCAATGACACGTAAATCGAATGTGTGTAAGTCCTACCAAATCGATAAAATAGACAATTTTAGGATTTTCTTAAAACTTAAGGTTTGATCTTCAAGTCAAAAGAAATTGCTCAATCACAATAAAATGAGAGGAGAATGATTGGCTACGATTAATCAAATTTTTACGACTTAAGGCTTAATGTCTAAGTTTTATGCTTTCAAATTTTATTGTAGACGCCACTTTAATCTTTCCGATGGATAACAATGAAAACAATCAACAAGTGACTTATGTTCATTTCCATCAATAACTTTAATCTCGGTGTAACTTACTTTTTATCTTTTTTTAGTTTGAAGAGTTAGAAAAGGATACAGAGTAAATTAAACCGAGTTAAAGTTTATCTATAATACATTGGTAGAAATGGACATTAATACTGCGACCGAAGATTCGGTGATTTGTCGGAGAAGAGAAGACGGTAGTTAATCTGACGCGCTCTCGACGTCATTAGCTGGAGTTGTCGGCGCTATAATAATCTAGCGAAACGACGCGTGGTTGCCGTCGTCATCGGAAGCCAGCGATCGGTTGGTCGGTCGGTCAGCCTCTCTCTCGATTTCTCATGAAAAGCAGTTAAGTCTGGATCGTAGCCAAGGCGTTCCGACGATCCCCTCTTGTCTCGCGTCCCAGTGGTTTCGATTTCTGCTGATTATGGGGGAGACGCGTGGTGGCGGTGATGCTGCTGCTGCTGCAAGTTGCTCTGGAAGCGAATTGTAGAGTGAAAGAGAAGGAGAAATGGGGGGAGGGCACCGGGGGAGCTGTCTGGGCGTCCCCAGGGGCAACAGGTACTCACACATTGCCATTAGCTTTTCCGGGAGACAGACCGACCGACCTACCTATCTACCGGGGGTAAGAGGCAAGAGATACCCGGCCACGTGCTCGTACTAAATATAACGTCTGTCCAGTGTCTACCTCTTTCCATTGCTCCTTCTTGTCTCGCGTGCAACCTCGACGCGGTCGCGGGACCGTTACCTCTTCCGAGGAAGAGTAGATGTATTTATATGGCAAATGATGAAGAAATGCGTATACGTTTTTTTTTTACACATTCGTATTTTTTTATTTATGTTAATTAAACCCTTCAAACCTAATTTTACTGAAACTGTGTTATATTATAAAAATTGTTTAATTTAATTCAAGGGCACTTTAATAAGTATACTTTATACGCAACAATTAATTTTTTTTTAAATTTTCATCATTTTTTAAACATATACGTTATATTATATACATCTGATGTCAGATAATGTCGATAGAATTAAATAATTTCAACGGATTTAATTTTCTTTAAATTTTGGTGTACATTATAATGTACACTGCAAGATCTGAATGGGATATTAATCTGAAATACACAACAAATGGGAAATAAAAGACCCTAATCGGTCAAGGTGGATCTTTAATGCTTAAATAATTCGGTGTGTAATCTGAAATATTAATGTGTATTAGCCATTATATTTATATTAGCTGTTATTATAATATATTAACTTACCTAGATGTTTTTTCTGCGATTAAGATCGACGTATTGAATTCAATTGACGACAGCTGCACGTGCCGATGTCAATTGCAAACGAATTTTGAACTTTCGTCTTCTTTTTGTTCAAAGAATAAATGGGTACTTTTTTTGACAGTCGTAGACGAAACTCATTGTATTTCTACGTGGAGAATAAAAACTTTTGGCGGCACACCGCTGCACCGGCTGAACACAACGGGTTCGTATTGGATTATCCTGCTGTCCTAGTTCATCGGTCACGATAAACTCCCTTTGTATGCGATTCTCACCTCAACATGTGCATTTTTCATATTCTCAGCCGTTTAACGCGCTACTATATTCTCTTTGCATTCACCGTATAATGTAGTACCGCTCCCGTACTTCAAATATAACACAGCTCAAAAAACGTGATTTTCGAGTTATTACCATAAACGGGTAAATGAAATAAATGAGTTAGGCAAACGTTATTCTATTAATCTGAGAATATAGTTACCTGGAGTTTTTTTATAATTACAGTTAGAAAATGAGAATTGTTATAAAATATTGTTTATTATTTTCTCTTTCTTTTTTATTAAGTATACTTTAGAAATCTTTATAAATATACAGTTTGATCAAAAATCCTCAATATCAAAAGCATTACACACATTAAATAAAATTTATATTTTTTAAAAGCATTATTAAAATAATCTATTTAACATGCTTATTTAATACTTATCGATTTCTGCAAAAAAATTGTGGTTTAATCCATAATATGTTTTCAAATATTAATAAATCGGAAAATAATTAATAATATACAATATGTTATTATAATAATAGTGATTTTAATTGCGACGTAAATCCCAATTAAAATCTCCAGGTGATCGTTTACGTAAAAAAAAAATCAGATTATTCTCAGATTAAGCATCAAAAATAAAACTAACTGATTTTTATAAAAATTGTCAAAACGTCGCATTCAAAAAGAATAGTTTAAAAAATAATTGTAAAAATTGTCAACTCAAAAAGTAGTTTTTTAATCCTTTGTGAAATGACCGGCAATCCCATTTCGGGTCACAATCTTTTATTTTGTAAATTGCTTGCTCGATTTTTATGAAAACTTGGTCTACAGCGTAATTCTATAATGTTTTATTTGAGGTCAAAAATGAAAAATTCTAAATAGCGATCCCATATAGTGGACAGAATTTCTAAAAAAATATTTGATTATCGTAAAAACTCGATTTTATTGAATTTTTTAACTGAAAATTAACATTAAGTTTTCAGTGCCACTTTATTTGAAGCTCATTAATGCTACGTAAACAGTTAGTATTAATTTTCAAATTAACTTTCAAATTTCGATTATAAACCTTGTGAAATCAAAGCGTGCAGATTACCTACTACATTTTTTAAATTCGACATTTTTAGATTGTATTCAAACTCGCAGCGATATTAATAATTTTTTAAATTTAAGTTTTACAATAATTACATTACTTTTTTGAAATTGAAATTTTAGAATTCTAAAACTAGAATTGAATTTATCGATCCCGAAAACCCTTGACAAACAAGATCTTCTTTAAATTTCTTTGTTAGAAAGCTCCCTCAAAATGAGTTCAGAATTGTGAAATGAAAATAACAGAAATGAAAATTTTTAATAAAGAATATATTCTTTTTCTCGATATTATTTGATAACAGTCAATAATTTTTAAGATGAAAAGTACTCTTTCGTCTTTTCTAGAAAACTTAATTTTTTGAGTTGTGTCACTTTTGAAGTAATCTCCCCATTTGAAGAAAGTGATATATTTTTATTAAAACGAAAGCCTTTCCATTAAAGTGAAAGCGTCATCAAATCATATTTGCAAAATGATTTTCTATTTCACACGCCTCTTTTGTCATCCTACATTGGGTGTGTCAGCGTGTGTGGGATTGTCATGTAGTTTTAGAGCTTTCGGTAATTTTGATATAATTGAATCACGGGCATCTTTCGTCAAGAGGCGATGAGAAGTCAGAAGAAGGCGGAGTAGGAAGGAAGAAGAAAATGGCCGTTGGGACGTCTTATACGAATAACTCGAGGTTGGCACGGTCACGTCGCGGCCCTCCGTTCGACTCCATGTTTTCGTCATCCTCTCTCCTTCTTTCTCTTTTGCTAGTTTTCCCGGTTTCTCCCGTCTGTCTGCCTATCTCTGACATGCCACGGCCAATTTCTGTCCCGCCGCATTTGTCTCTCTTTGCCAATCGTAAAGGCGCTTCACGGAGTCGGCTTTGGAGCTGGCGGGAAGCCTGCGGGAAAAGACACGCACGTGGACCTTTCGTCGGCGACGCGAGACACGGGTGATGCGGACGAATCGTCCGCGGTAAAGAGTATACTGCCCAATGCAAAAACCGAATTCCGTCGCGGATGGCGGAATAACTCGGCACGGTCAACGATCGCGACTCCGATAGCTCGCGCCACGCACTCGCGCCCGTATCGCCGCATCGTAGCGTAGAGACGTGTGTCGCGTAATTCGACCGAAATACCGTGGACAGTTCCTTAATTAAGTTTTACTCGTTGCCAGAGGCACGATGCACTCATGCTGTGCCAAGACTAATCCATTTTCCTTCGGATAGAGATCGGAGTTTCAGGAAGTGGATACAGCGATATGAAAATTTAGACCTGTGACTATTTTTTTCATCACGGAAATAGTTTGTAAGAAGCTTTTGTGAAATTATTCTTGGAGCAACGTGTTCAACATCAATCTAGTCCAGTAGGTGTCTAATCCACAAATCGCAGAATAGATGGTTTAGTCAACATGATGTCTCACAAAAGCACATCATCTTGTTAGCCGGTCGTTGTTAACACGTTGTTACAACGCACGCAACATTCATATCGCGTTAAACGTCTGCGCGTAAATTGTCCTTACGAGAAGGCACAGCCGTGGCACCCCGAGACTCGGGTTTTGCTTGAAATACCGACGCGCGAACTTCTTAATTAACGTCCTTCACCTGTTGCCAAGCGACACAATATGCTCCTTCAGGTCACTCCAACGTAAATTACGTTCTTACAAAAAAAATCTCGTTTGTCTTACTGCAACGAAACTATATTAAACCGCATACGCATTTCAAGCGAAATTAAAACACGGAACATATTTATGGTTGTGCGCGTAATTTTTTAACTACGTATATCACAAATTCTAATTAAAAATCTCTAAATACAACACATATATATATATACTCTATATATTTTTTTTAATTTGTAAGAAATCTTCTATTCATAATTAGTTACAAAGAGTTGTTATCTACACTAAAGGAACGATTTTGCTGAAGTATTTAAAAATTCAGTTACTCTGGAAAAAACTTTATACATTTTTTGAGTTACTGGGCAATTGTAATAACTCCGTTAAGAGTAACTGATTGTGAGAAATAATACTATACTTAAGATTTCAATAAAGATGCAAAGTCTACGACATGTACAAGAACATAAGGCAATAAGATGTAAGCAGTAAGCGAATGGGCCAATCATCACAGTAGGGAAGGTTATTGCCTTTAGTTCTCTATTATGATTGGCTAAAATCGGAACGTATTTATTGAACAAAAACAGGATATAATAGATGGACCACGTCATATATTTTAACTAACAATACTATGTTAAAAAATACAATAACTGGATTTACACAAGTTGTATATATTTTTACCAGGAAAACTGCTTCAGAGTCACTCTACACTGAATAAAACTTTTTCAAGTTCTTGTCCATTTCTCCTCCATAATATTGTTACAACTTAAGAATGTAGTATTACCAAATAATAACTAAATGGATGTTTAAGAAGACTGCATATATTTTTACCAAAAAAGATTTAGTTAGACTGAAAATAATTTGGCTGGACCATGAAAATATTGTAATTATGTAGGATGTTCAAATTGATTGCTAAAATATCAAAATCTTTTGCACATCATTGATCATCATCCTTAAGATTTTTACGTAATTGTTTTGATGGTTCAACAAAATCATTTTCAGGTCAGTATCTAAATTTTTAAATAAGTATTACTTCAGTAAAACCGTCTTTTCTATGCAGATAACACCTCTTTGTACAAGTTCCTTTTATAAAATTAGAGTTTGATGCATCTATCTTGAAAAATGTATTATACAAGAACATCATGCATTAAAATAACCGATAAACATGTTAAATGTCGGTTTTTATTAGAAAAAAGTTTTCGCATTGCGCTTTATAAAGCTGTCCTATATCGACTATTATGAAAGATATACGAGGTCGGCTACTAGCTTATCGCTAATACGGACGAAGCGTACAGGGTTAAATAATGTAAGTAGTTGCAGTCGCGAGGATATCATTATGCCACGGCGCGGTGTTTTCGCAGTGGAGACAGTGCATTCGCGATGAAAAATGATGTCTGCTACGTGGCAAGTGAGATACGACGTGGCCGGCTAAAGCGGGCTAAAGAGGACTAAGCTTAAGCTAAGGCGATTCGGTAGTACATCTCTTGACTGCAATGCGGAGCATTGAATTTCTCGGCTCGTCGCAACCGGACTGAAATAAAATATTGCGTATTTTATAGTGTTATATTTAACTGTATCCGCGGACCGTATTTAACCAACACTTAATCCATACGTCCTCAACAAAGCCACCTGAATTATAAATAATACTGACTGAATGTGGGACAATTCAAAGGAATAAGGGGAACACTGAATTAGCACTCCCAACATTACGGTCGGTGCTTTCGATGTCGGAGTAACATTTGACGTTTTATCGTGATTCGTATATAGACATTATAGACGCCCGTCGATATGAATGAAATATTTAGGAACAAAATTATGCACGACGTTTTCGGTACGGAGCTGTAATTAGCTGGAGATGGAAGATGGTGGTACAAATAACTCATGTTTCCCTTGATCTCCGAGACGATTTATTATTTGTTTGTTTATACCGAAAGGCAGATCACACGCTCTACATGTATGCGGTCTCTTATATACGAGGTCTCTCGTCTCTAATGAAAAATGAATAGATTTATGAGATATAATACGTTCTGTGTGTATACGGTAACTTGATAAATTTTCACGACGTACGTAGGAGCTCAGACTTGTATATTATACATTATTATCTAATTCTCTTATATACCTCAGTATATTATGCATAAAAGATGTCTGCAAAACATATATACACATAGTAGACGTATATTACATAGTAGACGTAAGGGAATAAATGATTGCACGTGTCATTACGTGTGTCGATGTAATCACAGACTTTTACCCAAAGGACACACAAAAGAAAAACATTAAAATGACTTTATTTTTATTCTTAACGTCAAGAAATAATCAAATTTTATAATCAAAAATCATCATTTTGACTTTTATGACATCAAAATAAAATTACTTTAATAACTTTCTCTTAATTTGGTGTATTCCTTGCGTGAATAATCAGCCTAATAGTAAGATCTTATTCTTATTTTTGTGATTCCTGTCTGTCAGTAGACGTAACGGGGGTAAGACAGTAATAGTGACGTCTACACGTAATCTCTCTACATGTATAACTATAAACATGGAACTTATATACAGGGTGCCTCAAGGGAATGTGTTGAGATCAATCAACTGCCATTTTCGAATGTACTGAGATGTTGGGAAAAACAAAAATTGCGTTAAAAAAAGAAAAGTTTGCAGTTTTTAGTGGATATAAATAAAATTGAGCAAAATGTTTGCACATTAGTTTATTTTATTGATGGAAAATGCGGTAATGTTCAAGTAAACTAATGATAAATATTTTCAAAGTGTGCAATATCTGAATTTGTACAAAACTCAATTCTTTTATGAAAACTTATAAAAACTGTTTCTAACATTTCGTCTATAACGTTTCTAAACGTCTTGGATAATTTCACACTGCATAAAATTATTGATTCTTCTTACAATTAGTCCTATTGTTCGTATTCGAGCATGGTGACATTCTCTCGTTGAGAGAAGTTCTCTTGGCAGAGCTACTCTCGGTGGATTGTCGCTTCTTTCCGAGGTACATATATCTACTGATATATGGAACTTACAATTTTTAACGTCGGATCTGAACGGCGCTGGTGATCATAGATCTCTTGATCATCAGGTGGAGTCATTTTCGGTTTTTTTCACGCGAAAAATCGCGTGTGGGCGTAGGTAGGATTGAATTCGAATCTATAGATCGTGAGTCAATAATAATCGTACCGAGCGATGGGCGACTCGACGTCCTAAAAATTATCGATATCTCTCTTAAAAAGAATATACAAAATATTTTAATGCAGATTTATTGCCAAAAAAATATAATGACGTAATGTATAAGTTTAAATAAATAATGAATTCTATAAATGTCTTCGGTATGGTATCGTTCGTATAATTTTATATGTTCCGTATTTAATACGAAAACCTTTATAAGCATTGCTACATATTTTCTTAAGATAGAAGCACTCAATAAGATAAACTTTTCCTTCCGTTGACAGATTGTTCATTTTAACGCACATAGACTTGCTTCTACCATAGCTAGAATAAAATTGCAGGCTCTCAATCAGACGATAATTAACTATATATACTAACTGTTTTGATGGAAACGAAGACCAATTGTTTAGTTTCAACACATTTCTGTGGGACACACCCTGTAGATATTAATATTATTTTCCGAAATCCTCTTACATAATACCGCACATGTGTGTAAATTCTGTACATGCTTTTAAGAGCTATGTATTTGAGGAAAATTAATGGTTTAGTACATAGTATAGAAGTTTGTGCGCGTAGGAGACGATTTCAAATTTATCGAAGACTTTGTAGGGTGCTCCATGATGACATCGTATATCCTGTTTACATTGGCTGCTATTGGCTGCTATATCTCGGATACTATTTTTGAATAGTAATTATATTGTATGTCTCGGTGTTTGTTGAATGATTGTTTTTTTATCGACATTTGCGCTCAATTTTGCGCAATTTATTCATTGAGGTCGATCGGATAAGTACTGCGCGTTTTCATTAACAAAGATTTATTTAGCCACAATAACCGAGTTACAGTCGTGTGGATGAAGTAACCAATATTCTCTGCATAATCGAGATGTTGGATCGCCACTCGGCAAATAATTGGGTCAAATTCAGATTTATTAAACTCATCGCCTCTTTTCTCGAATCGTTAAATCAGCGCCGTGTAAAAGTATCATATATTCAGGATTTCAGAAACGTTGGTAACCGAAAAACTATTAGATTACCTTCATTTAATGGTTTAACTCTTCTAACAAGGTATATGAATGATACTAAATTCTCGAAAAAGAAATGAATTAATTAAAATGTAATTACCTTCCAGTGCTGCCCTCGTGTTATGTCCTCCTTCTCTTCTCTATTTTAGTCTCTTTCGGTGATCCGATGCTGAATCTCCGGTGCGGTAGGTCATAGCAATCGTAGTAGCATCTGGTAGCAGCAGAGTCGTCGTTATTTTTACGTGAAAACTTTGTTCTCCCTTGATCTCCTTCGAATGAGAACGCGACGTGCGAACGGTGGAACGACGACGAAACGGACTAGTTCATTTCAAAGGAAACACGTGTCCGCAACGGGTCCCCCTAAAAGCTGTCGTAAAGTTTGTCGATAATGAAACGTCGAAACACTAAACACACACTCATTCACCGGGATTTCGACCACGAGACTCGGTTACTTTGATGTACTATTAACGGTTTTGTTAGTAGTAAGGAGACCGCTTGGTAAAAACGTGTCGCGTGATTAAGTGGAAGAGAAATAGACAAGCGGAACGGTTTTTATTGGCTTTGTTTATTTGCGTTACCAAAATGAGCTCACAGAACTACCTGCAGTTAACGATCGTCTTCCCATTACAATAATGATACTTCGGTGTTAGATAAAAATAAGTTATTCAACGACAAATACATATATCATTCTTTCATAAAATTGATAAAATTTCGTGATACGAAATTTTGATTCTTTTATCTCATTGAGAAAATAAAATGACAAGATATATTGTGATAATGACACAGTTTCATTCATACTTTGAAACGCTTTAGAATTAATTTTTCTGACATAAACAATTCATATGATTTTACAATATTTTGCATTTACAATGTATGTATTAATGCACGGGAAAAATCGTGTTGTATACACATTAATTGAAATTCTAATAGATTCAACCAGAAAGATACAAATCAGATAGTTACAGTTATAAATCTATCAAACATTCCACGTAGTTGAATTAAACAGAAATTTAATTACGATAACCATAATTCTGATTGATATCAGATCTCGTTTTATTTGAACTTCTTGTTGTAGAATACTTTTTTAGTGTAATTGAGTCAAGTATAACTACTTTATTTTTTACGTGAATTTGACATCTCAATTAGTATTTAATTACATTTTTTATATATTTTGATAAAATTAATAGAATATCTTTTTTTAAACAATTGTAAAATCCTTGATAACATTCTAATAAGACTTCTGATGCTTTTTTGGTTGTCAAAAAATTTCAAATTCTGATGTTTTCGTGGCATTAAATCTTTTTTTAAATCTAGTATTGTCTCTCGAAAATGCTAAATAACATTTTAAGATTTCCATCGAGGAATATTATAATTTAAATTAATCTAAATTGAAACAAAAAAATTGTTTTGTACAATGAAAGTGTAACGAAACAAGAATGAAATTTGTATCTTACTGTGTTTCGAAATTTTTATCTTTTACATTTATTTAAATAGAACTCATTTTGAAATGTATTAGGAATTCTTCAGGAAAAAGAAGCACTGTATTCATTATATTTGAAAATAAGATATTAATGAGAAAATGAGAATGTTACTTTTATTTTTAATTAAAATGTTAGATAAATAGTATTATTTTGATGTATAATTTCTGCAAACAAAACTTTTTGGAAAATTTTTTTCATTGTAAATAAAACATTCCGCTCGATATAAAGAGTAGCGACTACCGGTTGCTACCGTGTGTGGAATTTTTGGTGTGCACCAAATAGGATGGCACCGTTTGCTACCATGTGGAATTTCCGCTACACTTGCCAATTCTATGTTGTGCATGAATGAGAAGTTTTGCAGAAATATGAATATCAAGACGTTCTCGGTGATGTTTACAAATACGCTCGATATCACATTATTAGTTCATAATTAGAATCATTTATAACTGTCAAGTGATTTTCATTAAAAAGAAGTCAGAACTAAAATGGTATCTTTATCAAAATTTAATTTAGATACGTATATGTGTGTTTGTCCTACAATTTACAATATTAAATGACTAAAAGGAAAGTTTGTATACTCTGATGTTATGTGTGAACTTACAATAATTTGCAATTTTTTTATTGCACATGCAACATTTTAAGTATGTAAGGTTGGAGTTGTTTGTGCCAGCAGTATGTTTACGAACGCGTTCTGTTTAATTATTTTTTTTTTACACTAACGTGTTCGCAAAGTGAAGTTCTCTGTACTCTGTACAGGTCGACAAATTTACACTATGTTGGCAACGCACGTAAACGGCCGCGGTTGTTAAAATGCATCACTGGTCATCGATTTATCGACAAAAATCGAGTGTTCTAGTAGCCATTGTTGCAGCACGGATGCATATTCGCTTTGACGTTACTGACGTTTCACTCTTCACCTACAAGCGTTTTTATACTTTCCACGTCGCAGACTCTCTTTACTTTATTTAAATCATGTGTAAATTAAAACCACACATTGTTAAAAATAAAATGTTAATTTTAACTTAAAGATATATAGTGAGCTTTCTCTGAGCATGCAAAAATGTTAAAATTTCATTATTAAAATTTTACATTTAGTAAGTAGTTATGCAGTTTGTTTTACAAATATAGTACAATAATATATTTAAATGGCATATCTTGACAATTAATTAAAATCGAAAATTCCAATGATAATATACAATACGTAATAATAATTTTAGGATTACATCAATTAACCAATAGAAAATCGTATGGAATTTTTATATTAGAGTAATAGTATTCCGTATAAAAATATAACTTAATTAATTCCGCTTATACGTGTACCAAACTATCGTTTGTTTTATTGATTTCACAATTTAAATGATATCAATTTTTATATTTGCTTGACTGAGTTTTACTTTAAATTATTCACTTGTAATGAATTAAGCTGACTTATGCTTATTTTTATCAATGTAAATTAACTTTAATCTGTGTTCAATTTATTTTTTAATCCTTAGAATTACCAAAAAAGATGAAGAGTTTGTTAAATCAAGATTAAAATTAAACTACATTGGTAGAAACAGGCATTAATTAATTTCTACCCGTTCTTCTAATATGGATTAACTTTAATTTTGGTTCAACCTATTTTTTATCTTTATTTTAATTCTAAAAATTAGAAAAAGATAAGGAGTAAATTAAATCGAGATTAAAGTTAATCTGCAATGGTAGAAACGGACAATTAATAGACTCTTGAATAAACCAAGATCTGATGTAATCAAATTCCTACAGTAATTGTATACGGTATCTATACTTATATACTCGAGGAATGCTAAACGTTTTTACTATAAAGTAAATTATTCGTTATCTTACGCGACATTAAAACTCATTCTACAATTACGCAAGCGTAGTGTTGTAAGTGGTTGTAGTTGTAAGAATTGACGAATCACAGTCGAATATATTCTTGTGATATGGTTAATTCTTACAATTACAGCCACTTACAACTACGTAATTGCTTACGCAATTATAGATGGGCTTAACGAGTCTATCAGGAGAAGTTTATCAAGTGAAACTCGTAATGTACAATAATAGCTTGTCCGTTGAAATTAAAATAAAACGAAGTATTCGGCGTTCGTTTATTATATATAATTTATAATTTATTAAATATTTTATATCAAAGTAGCACTCTTATTTTCGTAATGGTATGTGTACAATATTACAATAACAAACACTGAGCATCGCAACGGCGTGCTGCCTATTGCGAAAACAAGGTCACTGTGCTCGGTCACGTTATCATTCGCGTGGCGAGACTAGACTAGAGTATAAGGTAGTAGGTATAAGCCGTTCTCCGTGCGTTATTTTCTATTGAGACGTGATCGAGACAGGTGTTGCGAGAAAACGCGATCACTCCTCACGAACAGTTTACGATTATTAGCGCGGTTAATCAGTTCTCGCGAATAATGATATAAGTAGCGATTCGTGGCTGCTTGTAGTAAAAGTTAGACATTTTTTTAGTTAACGAAAGGAAATCCCTAATGTTTGTGGAAAAATGATGCATTTGAAGCTCGTTTATTTATTTGGAAAAGTGTCTACTCCGATAAAAGATGAAATCTATATTAGGGTTGCAGTGTTTAAAATTTAAAAATTCATAACATAGTTTTAGAGAATTCATTATAATTGAAAATATAATATGTATGGAGAAAAAGTAAAGTTATGCACATTCACTGTCTTAATTAAAACGCTGTTTCAATTCAGAAAGAATTTTAACAATACGCTCTACTGAACAATTGCTAATTTTAAGTTATGCCATTTTTCTATCAACGCAGAGATATTTCACTCGTTGGAGTAAGGCTTGATGTAGTAACACTGGTTTCATAGTTATTCTTTAGTGATTCTTAGATTCGAATACGTATCACGTCTTTAATTGTCTTTCCTATTAAAATTTAATTGGATCAAATTTAATTTTTAAATCGAGAATGCTAAAGAGAATAGCACATCTTGATAGATTCCAAATAATTGTGATTTATTACTTTCTTTTAATACGTGTCTCTTGTGGAATGTCCTGTACAATATTTGTTCTATACAATAAAATATGAATTTCGGTTGCATATTTTCGAATGCTTGTCGCACCATTAGTTCTTTATATAATATAATCATGCGGTATCGGAATAAAAGATTGTTGCTATTTCTAAACTTGTAAGTTTTCAATTACAGTATTTCTTTGCAATGCATTTAACTTGTAAATGTAGTCGCTTTGTTTTTTGAGATTCGAACTTTCGAAGTTCGCAATTTACGAAACATCTTGAACTGAAAAGATTTTTCATGTCAATCCGTTGTAACGTAATAAAGTGCACATTGCATAATTAGTTGAGTCTTCGCGAGTGAACATTGTGTTGTGTGCAATGAAGGAATCGAGAGGAGGAAGCGGCTAGGAATCATGAGACAGCAGTAAAGTAACCTTGGGTCGAGTAATTCATTATTTATTTGTTATTTATATTACTAGTAAAACAAGAATTTATTTATCGTGCTACGGTTGCATGACGTGTTTCGCGCGCGTTTTGCATATAAGATAAAATAAAATATTTCTAGTATCTGTACCTGTATTTTATATATCAATATAGTTGTGCATTGCAACTCTGTTACGTATTCGTGAGTGTGGAACTATCTTTTACCTTGATCTAAAGTAATGGTGAGAAAAATTGCATAATGTATAAATAAATATTGAAAGTTAAAAGTTACTCTTTAAATCTAAATCAGTGAATAATCATGGATTATTTAGTGGCATTCTTGACACTGACTAGAAGAAGTTCGTGAGCACTATATAATTAAAATACCGATATTTGCAAGTCAGTTCCAAGTTCCAATACATTAAATTTACATACTAACTAAAACAAAGTTAACTAGGTTAGAAATTTCACGTTTTAATGATTCTTTTAATTAAATTTTATTTATTTACTGATTATATCAGTGGCATATTTGAGATTACAGATTATTCACTGATTTAGATTTATAAAGTAAGCATATTAGAGAAAAATTGAATAAATGTGCGTTTTTATTTCTGAAATTGTATAGTTACATATGATGTAAACTATATGCTAAATACGCGCTAACATTGTTATATAACATTACATTCTGAATACATATCGTTGACTAATATATACTTCGAAGCGTGAATTGTAATTCTAATTTACTAATACCAATTTACTAAAGTCGTAACTTAATTATCATATGTCCTCATTTTCGGCGAAATGTATGAAGCCAGAATCGAGATGTAGAAACTTGTTCTTTTCTTCGTAATTTTGTCAGAATCGAGGTTAGAATCTGGCTTTCGTAACGTAAAATCAATATGCATCATCTTTATTGCTATAAGTAATTTCGTAATTTAAACTAGGAATCTTGCGTACGGTATTAAATACAGCTCTGTGAGGACGCATGTTCTTACTCAACTGAAAAAATTTTAATTACATAGAACATCGAATAATTTCGAGGCCTTTTCGTTTTGGAGTGAAAGTGCACCGTAAAATTTCGATTATATATCGACTGACAAAATAAAACATAGATTTTCTTACCTGTCAATGATGAATATAGATTATATCGCAATAGATGATGAAATAATTTTTATCATTATTTTCTACAAAAGCTTTAGAATTAGTCAACGTCCGACAAAATTTAACCTTCTTTTGTATTACTGGTGTGAATAATTATTTTCGATGTACTTTTGCTACTAAACGCGATTCTATTGTTCAAATTTGACTATTACGTAATAGTTTTGAGAGAAATGATGCTAAAGAAACTAAAAATGATTTTGACGATTTTAATGTTGTAATATCGGTAGCATTTTTTTCTAATTTTTTTAATGCGAAAATATAATTTTTAGCTTTAAAATAAGTTTTGTTCCGTTTTGATATAAATTTTTACTTTCAATATATTTTCAATATAAAAAATAACTTGTTTTCTTATTTAATACATGAAACAGGCATTTTATACCATTTTAATAGCATATTACGTGGAAAATAAGTGTTTATATGTACTTATATATACATATAATCGATCATTCTTAAACAAAAAAGCAATATGAAACTGATAAAATATAATATATAACAGGAAAATTATAATCTTGAATCATATAATAGTAAAGATATAATATATCTGTCAAGTTTTACTTTGTCACTTTCATATTGCTTTTTGATTTAGTTATACAATATGATTTGATTATATTATAGTATACAAGTAACGTTTATATAATATAAATACTTACTTTCCACGTAATGTAGTATGAAATAAAATACTTTTTCCCTGTAATAAAAAAAACTACATTTAAATTGCTACATCTCGAAAACGAAAAATCATACCGAAATAAAATGCGCTTTAAAGCTAAAACTTGATACTTTTTCATAAAAATTCTCAAAATCATTTTTTGTCTCGTTGACATAATTTTTCTTGAAATTGTTATAGATAAATTTGGACAAAAAATTTATGCAGACAGAAATACACCGGAAATGACTATTCACATTTATGTTACAAAATGATGTTGCACAGCGTTATTTTTCATAGGAAAGAGAGGATGCTTAATTACTAAGAATATAATTAAGTATCTTCTGTAGATATAATTAATTATATTCTTAGATATAATTAATAACCATCCGCGATTTATCGTAGACTGCGATCTCTCGCATTCGCGTAATTTTCATCATTATCTTGCAACACTGTCGACATGATTATTCTCGATGTACTTCGATGTACTTGCTTACGACATGTTTGCGTCACTTGAAGGAATCACGTGTTCCAAGACTTAGCGTTCACGCCCGTTTAAAATTAAGCTTATTGAACTCTATAATCACATCATATCCAATAAGTCGCGGCACGTCGCGACAAAATTCCAAAAAGTTCATTGAAGTTCGGTTCAACTAAACGCGCGCGCCGCCTCTGCTTTATGCGGAGGTAAATGCCGGAAGCGAGCGCATTCCTCGATCGAACAATTGCGATAGTACCACAAGTTGCACGAATTGAAGCATTATATTTGATCATCTCTCACTTTCTCTCTCTTTTTCTTTTTCTTTCTTTCTCCTGCTGTAAATTATTCGCAGTCGGCCGAGTCTCGCGTGGCGAATGACAAACTGACGACAGGTGCTTTTAAACAACCGACCTGTCTTATGTGAAAACTTCTTCTCTCATTCGATGCCAGCCAGAAACTCTTGCCATTTCTTGCGGCTCTAGTCCCTTTTATAAACGACCAAATTCCTGCTTCAGCTTTCCGAGGCTCTCTCACGACTGTATTATTTTTCAAGATGTCGTAAGACACTGTGGTGTTTGCACTGCGGATTTTTATATCATTTTTGATACGTCTTTGTTACTGTCGCCCGAGTGAGTTGCCCATATATCGCTACTGGCAAGTCGACAGAAATGTCTAACGCGATGTGACACGAACTTGCACCGTTTTCCTTTCGAAAACTGCAATGAGATCGAGGCGCCGCGAGGCCTCTTTTATCCAATGGCGTACAAATATCACGAGAGTAAATAGCCTGGGGCGCGGCTCTCTTTGTCCACCCACGCGAGTTATAGCACCAAGTGGAGAAGATACACGCGACTGTAATTCACCTTGAGCTTCTGAGAGACGAGATTGCCGGCTGGAGAATCACCCACAGTCGTCTATTTCGGTTTAGGAAGAAAAGTCTGCAACGGGGCGACAGAGTCGGAGAGGCATACCTTCTGCAAATACGTTCTGCATGCGCACTTGCATTTCATGAATGAAACTTATATATCCGGCGATCGTTACTTTTAATCAATTTATAAACTTGCGTTTTTCTTCGTCGATTTGCGACATTTCGCCCGTAATTTTTAATGTCACGTGGATGACATGATTCTATTCTTTAACAGAGTTTTTTCTTGCCCTGTCTGCCTTTTTTCTCTCTTTATAAAAAAATTTATTAGTTTAATTATTATCAAAGGGGGGGGGAGCATAAAATTTCATATCCAGTTTATTTACATACGTTTGATTAAGTTAGTCTGGGGATTCTTTTTACATCTTTGTACTAGTCAACGTGAGAGATATAATGGAGGATCACTAGAAGATTATCAGGTGACAGTAATTTGACAGTTAACATTTGTTTCTCGTGTAAATGGATTACAATTTGCATATTCACGTTACGTCGATCGAACAAGCTGTGAAGTATTAGTAAGTCGACCAGGTTGATGTGTCACGATATAAAAAGAAAAGAAAGGGAACGAGACAGAAAGGACAAATAAACGTGAAAAATAAACTGGCAACAATCATTGTTAAAAATTAATAAAAAACGAATATAGTGTTAATTTATTTTATTAGCGTTGATAGTATAAAAATTATTTATTTAAAGCTATAATTCTTTCATATTAGGTCACAGATTTATATCTCTTTTTTATTATTATTTTATAGTTGCATCTAAAATAAGTATATGTTTGGCGGAAAACAAAATAAACGTGACTCACAGCAATTATATAATAAATAAAAAACGAATCTAATATTAATTCGATCTATTAGCGTTGATATAGTCTGAAAATTGTTTATTTCAAGCTATAACTCTTTCGCGTTAGATCACAGATTTATATCTTATATTTATTATTATTTTATATAGTTGTATCTGAAATATAATGTTTGATGAGAGGCAAAATAAACGTGACTCACGACAATCATCGATATAAATTAATAAAAAACAAATCTAATATTATTATAATTTGTTCTATTAGCATTGATAATCTAAAAATTACTTATTTCAAGCTATATAACTCTTTAGCGTTAGGTCACAGATTTAGATCTCATTTTTATTATTATTTTGTAGATTTATCTAAAATATATGTTTGGGGCGAGTATATATCGATTTTTATGAATGAGTGCTAAATACCCGTAAAAGTAGGGCGCGCGTCAGGGAAAATTTTTAATCGGACACGCGATCCTGCGTGCGGTTCGTGCGTGTATTCACCCGTATCGAGTGATACGGCTATGTTACATTAATATATGTTACGCAAAAGTTTCCTCGATGGCCCGCGTGTCAACGATCCATCGCGTGTCGCATATGAAAGTACGTTTATACTGGGTATAACTGGACTAAGGTAGAGATTCTTAAGTAAGAGATTGGACACCGTTTAGATGGAAAAAAAAATGCCTTGTTAAAACAACTAAACACTTTAAATATATTAATACAGTTAAGATAACTTTCTATGAAAATCAATTCAATATATGTATATTTAAACGTATATGCTGTCTAATCTCTGATGATCCTACACGATCAATAATATTGATTAGTAATATTGAATTAGTAATACTGACGGTAAATATTAATACTTTTTAGCATTTTTACAATTTTACATGATTAGTATTATTAACAATGTATTTCAGTTTTACATACATTATTATTGCATTATGACATGGATCTTATAATAAAGCGATACTGATGTTTGAGACTCAAAATCCAGATCATCATCAATATTCTACACAATCTATTAACATTAACCTCGTACGTTCAGTATTGTCAGTTAATATTGACAGTATTGATCTCTCTTTCTCTCTCTCTCTCTCTCTCTCTCTCGTGTGTAGGTTACTTTTACTCGAGAATCTGTAGACTAAGGGAAAGTAGCTTGAATAGGAAGCTCGATGTACGACGAAACAACTCCTCTTCTTTTGTTGGGATGCATCTTGTAGGCACGCGTGTATATGTCGACT
Source organism: Cyphomyrmex costatus (assembly GCF_001594065.2). NCBI lineage: Eukaryota > Metazoa > Arthropoda > Insecta > Hymenoptera > Formicidae > Cyphomyrmex > Cyphomyrmex costatus. The sequence continues at coordinate 168,379 of NW_017280551.1, read as the reverse complement.
ACCTAAAGAAACGCAGTTTGCCGCGTCAACAGCGAAATGTGTTCGCGACGAATACACTTTACGATAATGCACGCCAAGCTTCTTGGCTTTTACCTACGAGTGAGGATCTTCTAAAGTTTTCAGGTCGCGAATCAGACTCGAAGATCTAGCCTTCGCGATATCGCCAGACGATTTTTTTTTTTTTTTCATCGGATTAATCCTTTTTGTTTGTATATAACTTACTCTTACATAGTATCCGAAACTTTGATCTCGATAAAAAACGCATAAAGAGTTTCGAAAGTTTAAGTGTTTGACCAGTAGAGAGAAAGAGAGAGAGAGAGAGAGAAAATATCAAAAACTTTGTCGTAGACGTGGAAGTTATTCTTCTTGCCTATATTTTACTAATATCTCGCAAATTTTATGGAAACTAAATATTCGCTCGCGGTCGCCTCAGCTAATATTCCCGATATCCATTTTACCGATTCGGAAATACGCGCGGAAATGTAAATTTTATTGCAATACGAATAGGAAAGTTTCGTTTGCAAATTTTGTCGTCGATGTGTTCTTTCGATTCCTAGGTAAAACTTCGATTGGATTAATACGATGTCACGAGTAGCTCGTGGATTCTTCCTCTCACCAAGTTTTCAGTTGCTTTTCTCCTCCTTTTTGCTGCTCCGTTAAACTGAATAACAATGTCGGAACTCCTTGTAGAATTCGCTAGACGAAGCACCTTTGAGACTTGATCATAATTGAAATGGGGGTTTCAATTTTGCTAGAATAATAAGTTTTTTCCCAATAGAGAATTTCTTTTGTACTCGCTTCTGATTCTTTTAAAAGTGTTTATAAGGACGTATTATATTTTTACAATTGTATTAATAATTTATATATTTTAAATAAATTATGTACATATGAAAATTGTGTTTACAACAATTTTGTTTCTTGACTAACACGTTTTCATCATTTATTCACTTTAATTTTGCTTTTATAAATTAAAATAGTAAAATTAATAAAAAATTTGATATTTTTGTACGAGTACCTACTTTAAGTATTCAAAATGATTCGTATAAAGTTTCATTGCGATTTAAACATTAGTTGCAACAATTTAGAAGAAATAAGTATTTTGTTTATTTATAGAATAACTAATTCTTTGCATCACAATGTAATTGTACATAAATCATCTCGAATACTTAAAATACAACAAAATAGAGATTTTTATCATTATTTTATAATACGTTTCCATACATTTCTATTAAAGCACGAATTAAAATAATACTATTTATTGAAATAACTTTTGGTCCAGATGATAAATCGTCGTTGAACTTTTTATGTTACTTAAATACGACCTAGAATAATCTAATTCTTTCATAACTTTTTTCATTATTTTAAATATGTGTGGAATACACTCTAATGTATAATATATCCAGTTAATAGAATCGTTAATCAACGAGTCAGGAAATTTTCCGAAAGTGATAAAATCATTATTAGCAAGAAATGCCATCAGCGTGTTAATATTAATATTCAACAGTCTCGTGTGCAGCGAATCGTTTGTCAATATTTACTTTGACATATTACATCCAGTACATTCGCGCACAGTTATATTCGCCGGTGGCTGTATCGGCGAAGGCAATTGAAGAAATTGATCGCTCATACAGATAAACGTTGTTTTACGAGTCCATATATCCGTCTTTCGTGATACAGTACGTGGACCTTCGCTTGAATGCAGAATACCGAAAGCTGAGCGAGGGAGAAGCGACAGATATGTCGATAAGCGAACATCGATCATCTTTCTTTTACGAACGACAGTCACAAGAGATTTTTGCGAATTACACAGTTTGTACATTGTGCAAATAGAAAAGCTCGGTTCTTGCTATTGATTCCCCGTCTTTTCAAGCGTACCCTGTATACATTTCAATGCCATGGAAATGGAATGGCCGACGTCACTTTGCGGCTCGAAAGTGAATGGAGGGAAACACATCACGTGTTTACACGCAAGATATTTGTCTTTCTACCTCCGTGCGCGCCGCGAAACATCGGTCGCTCCAGTTCTACCTCGGATACACCGACTCGGCATAATGCCGTGTTCCATCTTCCTTGATATTAGTACAAGTTATGTTTGCTGTCACGTCTGTTCGCATCATCGTTGACTAAGAACTTGCCCGAAGTTTACATAATTTGTAAAGTAATATCGATAAATAAGTGATATAATCCAGCCGACGGGGGTCGCATTACGACAGACACGAGCCGTCTCCGGGACTGAAGTTAGATGGGGTCAGTTGTTGGGTGTACCATCCAACTTCAGACAGTCTAATTAAACTATACTCAATTATAATTCCTCCGAATTACCCGTGCATTCCGGACACGAGTATCGGCTCGGGCACGGCACGCCGTAAATTTACTTTCTAATTAAAGTGCTATGCTGAACTATACGATTGAACCGTGAAGTGAAAATTTAATCTCCCCTTCTTGTTCCATCATAAAATAGAAAACTTCCTTTTTATCTCTGCACCATAGAGCGACCATTGGGCTGCTCCGGGAAGCCCATATTGAGTGATTACTTTGTCACGCTGCTTGCTATTTTCTTACTTTTATCGTTAATTATCACGACAGTGATTAATTATCGTTATTTGCGCATGTAGCGCCACTTCTTATTTACACCTTCAATTATTTCAGCTAAAATTAGCTGTTTTATCTCACGAACTCTTTTATTATCGTTATACGGTTAGAGGTTTTTAACGTCTCCGTTATATACGATCTTCGGCTCGATCTTCGGTTTGCATCGACATCGGTTCTCTCTCGCGGTTCACGTCTAGATTACTCGTGAATTGGATCTCCGTTATATCTCTGACGTAGACATGCGTCAAGCGCTTCTGTTCGGCGGGCCAACCAGGTTTACTCCAAAATCAGCGAGCCAGCGAACTGAATGATTCGGATTCAGCATAAGTTACTACTCGGTGAATATATCCCTTAATTCTCGTGAGCGAGTCAACGCTCGTCGCAACGTGCCTTCTGACATCAAAGCTCGATTCTGCGACGTCCGCGCGCCATCGGTTTCGAGCGCAGAAATGAGATTTCCATGCAACAGAGTTACCGAATTTAGTTCCAAATATTCCTCCAGCTGCATGATTTCTCTGTCTATCAATATTTTTGCGTTTCTAATTCTGTACTCATAGTTCTGTAAAATTTTCTATTTTCATTACAAATTGTTATTGTAAGTTGAGATATAGATGCTCCCCAGCGTAAGTTATGAATAATTTTCATGAATTATAATATCATATATAAAATGATATATTTTACGATATAAAAATGTACATTTATACGGAAAAAACATTTTGTATTAGAGACAGTCTACAAGTTCTTGCTAAAATTTTGTGTTAAATTTTTAACATACTTGATTGTTAATTTAACATATTGTGTTATTTGAATGTTTTGTTTTAAAATAATATTTAATATGTTTTAGTGTTAAAATAACACAATTTATCAGGCGAACAAATAATATAAAAATTATATTTTTCGAAATGTAAATTCTAGATAAATAAAAATGTGACACATGTGTTACAAATGTATAATTTATTAAAATATGTTAACATATCATGGACCATTTAGAACATGTGAAATGTGTTAAATTTAACATAAATTTTTCAATCAAAAATTTGTAAAATACATGTTTTTGATTTTAATGTAGTACAATAAAATTGATATTGTTATGCCCGTTCCGTGTCGACGCCCGTTGGATTGTTTCCGTTCCGAATTTTGAAATGAGAAACACGTCGTGACGACGCTGTCTTTTGAAAATAAACAATCCAACGAGCGTCGGCACGGAACGGATATAACAATATTAATTCTTTAAATTCTTTCGAACTTGACTTTTAGAAATAAAAATTAAGCCAGTCTTGAAAAAGAGCGATTCAATCTTTAATAATGAGATTTCTTCAGAGTGAGATTCACTTTAAAAGTTTTAGAGAGTATCATGACAAAAGTTAGAACTAATGTTCATTTTTATCAATATAGATTAACTTCAGCTTCGGTTTAATTCACTTTTTATTTTCTTCTAGTTCCAATTAAAATTAAAAAAAAAAAAGACTAAAATTAAATTAAACTGAGATTAAAAGTTAATTTACATTGATAGAAATGGACATCAGTAAATGGATTAAATATCGACTTTTACAAAGTTGCAGAGGATTGCTCTTAATCATCGTAATAATAATAAGCAGACAATGTGTGGCAATAAATGAAACGCACTGCAGGAAATCTCACTCGATGGCTCGAGATTCTTGAGAACATTTGACAGTTTTATAAGTGCAAATTTGAGATCAGAATGTAATTTATAGGTATATATGTCGATAATTACATTTTGCATAATTCGAACTAAACTCGTTTGCGGCGGTCTGTGGTGGCCGGCAGTGAGGGGCGGAGGGAATGGTGGGAGTCGACGCGCGCGGCCATGTGCTCGCGTCGTAGCGCTCGATCAGTCGACGCCGCGCGCTCGCATCGAACGGATCTTTGTTGAGAGGGATACTTCCTCGCGAGACAAACGTGTTATATCCACGAAATACGAGCGTCCCCTCTCTCGTGCTCCATACGTGTGCGACACGTGAGTCACAGCACCGCGATCTCGAGGAGTACCGATGCACTTTTCCTGAGCGCGCGATGACGACGGTGATCGCGCGTAATCGTTTCTCGCATCCTTCGAGCCTTGTGTGACGTGCGCCTTTCCGTCGTCGCGTGGAAAGCCGTCGCGAGGGAGAGGAGCGGGCACTGATCGAGAGGGGAAAAGAACACGCCGGAGCACTCCACAGCCATCTCGAAAAATGTCAAGGTGATCGTCTCTCCCTTTGCGTCTCTCGTCCTCTTGACGTCTCGAGGAAAAACGCTCGTACGCGTGAAACGTTGTGCTTTTCTCGCGTTGGATCCGGATCTCGTCGGTTCCGCGTTCCCGGTGCCTCTCGCCGCAACCCCATCGCCGTATCGCGCATCCTGGAGCGCGATCCCCTCGTCGGTTGAGAGCCTACCATAGTCAGAATGCATCACACGGCGCCGTGGTATCTGCCCTGGGGCCTGAAGCTGGTGCCGCTGCCAATCCCTCCGGGACACCCCGCCTCCGGTATCCCAAATCCTGGCCTACACCTGCTGACGCCTTTACCTGGAATCTACGCACCGGAGCCGCGTAAGGTACGCTTCCTCCCTCTCTGTATCATCTCGCGATTTCACTTTGTAAATCGGAAACTTCGTTGTGACTCTTTCCCAAGGGACGTTCCGTACTACAGGTACGTCCCTTTCCCGGAAAATAAAACGGAAAACCTCATTTCGGAGGTATATATACGACGACATCGAGGGTGAGTTATCTCGATGCGTCGCCAAAAATTGAGTTAAGCGGGCTAGAAAAAAGTTGGAAATTGATTTCGGCTTCCGAAGACGCGGAGAATCCGGGACTTAAACGAGATATATCGTGCTTCTCATTCAAGCTGCGAAGTTTTAAGTTTACTTTGAATCGCCGAGATTTAAAGTTCGTTATTTCGAAGAAAGCGTATTCGCCTCTTTTCGTTATCGCCGAACGAGTCGACACGTTTGTGCCTCGGGCGAAAGCATCGTTCAATGAGAATGAATCGACGAAGTATATAGTCGTGATTGAAAAGTTGCAACGTTGTTTCGCGGAACTGCGGAACCGTCTTCTCTTCTTTCGCGGAATCACCTACGAGCGATACTTTGAGCGACTTCATTCGTCAATGGTAATATTTGGGGCATGATTTATTTATATCCGATGATGCCGCGAACGACGTATAGATTGGAATAGATCGTTTAGTTCAGGAGCTATGATAGTTGATAGAGAGCGGATTATAGGCGATTGCATCGAGTGTTATGCATGGGTGACGTGAGCAGCAAGATGATGTGCCGCGTTTCTTACTTCTTCGTGAATCACGCTGTGTTGCAATCGAAGCATTAGATCTTTTTATTCAAAGTAAGAATTATACACTATTAGATATCAAAGGAGCGATGGTAACTCCAATCCCTTGAGTTAAATAACATATAACTGCCATGTGTGCTAAGATAGAAATTATGTAATCCATTTCTGTGCAGTTAGTTTTTAAAATAAATAATATCCACATTTGTATTAACAAATGCACTTACTTAATAAATAATAAATTAAATTTTTGAATTAAATTTAATGCATTTTCTCGAGTTGGATTGTTTAACTATAACTCTCAAGTTGAGAGTATAATTTGACATTATGAATTTAACTGTACGATAATAAAACTGTAAGATAATAAATAATCTTAATTTTGTCGTATGTAATGTGTGTTTCGCTGAAACTTTAATTAAAGGTTTTATATTTGAACACTTTGATAAATAATTACTCTCGGAGAAAAACATAGTGGTGGCATTATAAACACTGTCGTCACTGTTAAATCTATAGTGTTAAATTTAATCTAATTTAAGTCACCATTCTCCTACTCAATATATCGTTATTTTGTACTAAAACAATGGATAAGTTTGACACTAGTGTCAATTTGATACGTTCCACTTAACGTTTGCAACACTTGCGAGTATTACATGGTCCTTCTTGTCATCAAAAATTAAACAAGGATGAGATAATATACATGAGCATTACGAACGTTCGTAGAAGGCACCTTCTATGTACAGTGTCAAATAAGAGACTTAAATTAAATTAAATTCGACACTACAGAACTTAACGGCGGATATAAAAAAATGCAACGATAATATAATAAAATTACTTACAGTTAAATAATATTTCGTTAATTTTAATTTCTATGTGCATTAAAATGTAAATGAATACATTTATGTGTTTAGTCAAAGTAAACAACGTTTACGTTAAGTAAATATAATAAACTAAATTTGAGTCAAATTTAATGCATTTCTTGAATTAAATTGTTTGACTCCATTGTTTTAGTTATTAAATTAACGACATATTTAATAGAAGTGGCGACATACAGAAATAATTAAAATAATTTGGATACAATTTAATATGATGAATTTAACAGTGTAATGATGATAAGAAATAATCTTAATTCAATCGCGATGCGTGTTTTGCTCTGAAATTGTAGTTAAAGGTTTTGAATACCTTATTCAAATAAATAATTACATTGCACTCTGAGAAAAACATCAATGTGGCATTATAAACACTGTCGGAAATCAAAAAGCAATGATAATCCAATTCCTTTAGTTGAATAACATTTGTTAATTATAATTTGTATATACGTCAAAGTGTAAATCAATACATTTGTGTGTTTAGTTTCAAAGTAAACAACGTTCATATTAATACATAATACGTATGTACTTAGTAAATAATAAACCAAATTTGAGTCAAATTTAATGCATTTCTTGAATTGTCCAACTCTGTTGGTTCAGTTAAATTATTGACATATTTAATAGAAAAGCATTGGCAATCTAGAGACATTGCAAATAATTAAAAATAAATCTATTTGGATATAAATTTATACTTTAACAGTGAAAATAACAACTATACAAATTTTATAGAATTTATAGAATTAATGTACATAGTAAAATAAATTATTTTATAGTTGCAACTATAAAATGATTTATTCAATTATGTAAGTACATTAATTCTCTACATATAAAACTTGTTACCGCCTTGTGTGTTTTTCTTTGAGTGTAATATATTGAGAGAATAATATTGCGATAAGTTTATAAAAAATCCTTTTTATGGATGCACAAAATATTTCAATCGTCGCGCATATCGTTAATTTTTGTCAATAGAAATAATTGAAATTAAGAAACAAGTATATCGAAATTAAATTCGCTATAAACGAACATTTATAATATTATTTATAACAATTAACAATAGATACTGTATAGCGTGTAACGGGTTCTCCTATTTATAAATAATTAGACCTGTCCGTGTGCCAAATTCAATCCAGTTATCTGGTTTGTCTGTCTGTCTGTCTGTCCTTAGCGCGCTTCTATTCTAGGTAAAATCTAAATAGTCGACGCGTACGAAGGCGAATGTGCATCTAAAATAACCTGCAGAATGCTCGTCGCGTGTATTAGAGATAGCATGACGAGTATTCATACCAGCCGACGCGTTTACACGTCCGCGAGGAGTCAGCAACCCTAGCTTAGAGGACCTTTGAATTCGAATTTGCCCAGATATCGTGCGAACGATGGGTGCTGAATATTTCACGTTGCGTTGTGAATTACGATCTGATAGCTGGGGTAGCAAAAATTGGCCCGGCCCGATATCGGCGATAAGCGAGTCAATTTGTACACGGCTCTGCCAAGCTTTATGAAAAATGAGGATATTATCTTCCTTAAATATAAAAATCTAAAAGATAAAATCTTCGGGATGGAATCTAAAAAGGACAGAGTGACAATAAAAAGTGAAATCTCACTCTTAAAAATTGACAATTGAATCATTCTTTTTCAGTACTTGCACGTCAATTTTTAAGAGTGAGATTTCACTTTTTATAGTTAGATTCCACTCTAAATATTTTAGAAATACTGAGAAAAGGTTACTTAAAAATTTATTTGTGAGAAATATACACTTATTTTACTAAAATAAATTTCTATTTAAATACGACGACATTAAATTTTATTCCCAGCAAATAAGTCATTTACTTAATTTTTTATAATTAATGAAATGTACGAGTACTATATTTCATAAATATATAAGTATATTTCAACATCACAAATCTTTTCACAACTAAGAAATATCGAAGAAAACATAAATAACATTTGCTTCGCGATACTTCGATATTTTCTCTCAGTGTAGTAGCTTTGGAAGAAAAAGAGAAAATAAAGTAGAATTGTCTTCTCACGAAAGCAGGATTCTAATAATAAGAGACGCGGAACTTCCGTAGCGAGAGTTGCGATTAGCGAAATCCGATTCGACTCCGAACTTCTTTCGCGCACGTTTCATCAAACTTGATATAACTATATGTAAATCTCTCTTCCCACGTGTTCGCGTACTAATGGTCTCTTAATGCTGTTGCACTTAAAACGTGCATTATTAATGGGTACAGATCGATCTCGAAGCGCGCAGAGACGGAGGATGAGTGTTTTTTCCACCGCGTTTCAGATCGAGTGATTCGTTTCGTGCACATAGGTTGGAAAACTTGAATTGACTCGAAGTTCCAGGCCTGAGGATATAGAGACGTTCGCGATATAGAGACCATTTCAGAATAATGAAATTACCGGGGGCAAAAGTGGCCCGCCTTCCTTGCATTCCGTCGCTCTCTCAGATCTTCCCTTGGGTAAAGACCTGGGGATTCTCTTGAAAATTCGTGTCGAGCAGGTACCGTTGTCGGCGTAGCGCACCACCGGCGAGTACGCTCCAACGGTGCGGTAAACGTTTCCCGAGTGCATACCTATAATTTGACGAGCACTTTACCGTCACTTCGCCGTGTTCGCATTTGCGAGCGACGCTTTTCCGCAGCGACGCGCTTCTGCCCGCTCGTCCGGCATTACCGTAAGTCGTGGGATATGAAGTTCTCGGGATAGGAAAAAAAGGAGGTCATGTCGCACGACGACCATCGTGCCACGCATGATAACATCGTACGAAACTTAATTAGAAAAACTGATTTATGTCTATTTATATCAATGTAGATTAACATCTTGATTTAATATACGTTTTACCTTTTTCTAATTCTAAACAATGGAATGAGGTACACAGAAAATTTGTATTAAATTAACATATTTCACGTGCGTCCCAAACGGTCTACTCAAATTATTTTAACACAAGATGAATATGTTAGAAAGTAACATGAGTATGATGTTCAAAAATTAACACAAAATATGTAACATTGATTTGTAAGCAAATTGGTGAATTTATGCAAGCAATTACGAATCAATTTTCATGTAATAGCAGATTTTGGCGAATCATGGTTGAAGGCAGATGATAGTTCCGATATCGTTCGTATGCGTTAGCCAAAATTTACTGATCGTGAGACACGCTTCCGCTTTTCTGGACATGTAGATCACGTAGTTGGGATAATGCAGCCGAAACTAACCTACACGTGTGTGCTGCACCACGCCAATTCAGACACGGGAATGGACGATCGCACGCGCGAGGAAACTTCATGAGCAAACAGGTGCGCCGTGTCTTCGACCGATTTAGCGATCTATCTTCCTTGTAGAGAAAATCTACACTCGATCGACCGCAATTCGACGTCCCATGCGAGCACTTTCCAGGACGCTTTGTTTCGTATTTTCCGACGATACTTTCCAAGAAATAGGGATGTTAGTGAGATAATACAATATTTAATTATTAAACTTAAGAATGTTTTGGCTGTACAATATCAGCTTAAAGTATTAGCCAAAAAATGTTAAGCTAAAAAAGGTCAATATTAGCTAAAATCAGCTAAAACATTTTTGTCATAAATAAGTCATAAACCTGAACTGCAAAAAAATAAAACAATAAGTAATTTGGCTCATAATGGCTTTTTGCAGAAAAATAACCATGTTTTCCTGCAGCTTTAGGTAAACAATTTTTGAACGAAAAAGTGAATTCAAATGAACTTTTATACGAATATTTAGAGTTTTGTTGGTATATATAAAAAATTTATTGTAATAAATGTGTAATACTAACAATAAGACTTTATCTAATTTATAAATAACTATAAAACGTAATTTTATATAAGAATCAATCAAAAAAATTAAATAACATAATTTAAAAAAAATTGTTCTCTACACAGATACTTAAATATAATAATAGAACAATCTATAAAATTTGTATATTTTTGATAAAAGGCTTTGATGTATCCTTAAATTATTAAATTATTGATACTTTTCATTGCAACATTAATCTTTCTCTCTCTCTCTCTCTCTTTCTTAATATTCTAATATTGGTAATTTTGACATTTCGCTTGTCTTTCTCTCTCTCTCTCTCCATTAAATTTTATTTAATCGAATTTTGACGTGTCCATGATTGACATGTCTTCACGCTCGGATTCGCTTGTCGTCCGAGCAAAACGGACGGCAGTCGATCAACGTGTGCCAATGACTTTTAGCACGGAGTAGCGATAATTGAAATATTTGATTTTCATCGATTTTAAAAACGAATAGAATATTGGCATTTATTTATTTATGATATCTAGACTTGATAACTGAGATAACGTCAAATTTAATTTGAGCACGCATTTCAACTCTCCACGCATCTTCTATATTTTGATTCATATAGCGAATACATTTTCGCAACGTTAATTTGTTCATTCCCTGTTATTGCGCATTAGCGATATTGCATTTAATACTCGTCATTACACACAAAGTATTATGAACAAATATTATATTATTATCGTCACAATGTGATTCGATGATCGACGTTACGCAAGTGCCTATTAATTTCTATACGAGAAGCATGACTTTTTGTACTGAGAAGAAGTTGAAATCGAGTTTCTCTAAGCGAAGTTTTAATTTCACGTCGTTTTCATAATTTTCTATATTTTCCACGCTGGACATCTTGGTTATTAATAAGTCTCAGATTAAAGTTTTCTCGAGATAGATATTAAATGTTAGAATATTCACATTAAATGCCCGGTCATAAAGTCGGAACTCTCGTGAGGAGCTACTTTAATTCTCGAGCTCAGGTAACTCAGTTAATCAAGCCCTCAATTAAGTCCTCTTGCTGAGATCGATTCAAATGTAAATAACTTGAGAAATTATTCCCCTAGACAATTGCGTTCCTTAGTAATTTCGATGAGTCATGTAACGAGCGTTAGATCAAAGTGATCAGTTTCTCAACAAGTGAAAGAGGAATATTTAAAAAAATTCAATATTAATTATTATAATCAAATTTCAATAAACATTCTTTTAAAATTGTTTGTAGTGTTAATGAAACACATGAACAATATTATATTATTATATTTGTAAATATAATTTGCCATATATTTGTAGTAATCCTTAATGTATAATGTCACACGAAATCATAACAAAAATTACATCGAGATACGAGACCGCGTTTTATATTTTAAAATTGTACTTTTCTATTAAATTATACTTTTTATGAATAATACCTGCGGTTTTAAATAAAAATCATAAAATTCTTCATCACACGTTAGTTGAAAATTATATTTCATACTTATTAATTTAATTTTCTGGAAAATAAAAATTCTTAGCATCAAAAAAATTATATACATCACATTTTTACGAAATTTTCGAATACCATTAACTTAATAATTAAAAATATAAACAGCTTCATTGTACATTAATTTACATTGCTTTATTAAATTGATCTCAACAAAATATTTAACAGTTTTCAAATCAGGGAAAAATTGTTGAATTTTAGGATGAAAAGTTTATGACAACGCTGATTTGAGATCAAATTTTTGGGGCAAAGAGAATTCAAATTTGAAACTGTCCTTGTTAATTTGAAACGATTGATCACCTTACATTAGATTCCCAATATCGAGTTTCTATGTACGCACGACGGAAAGTGTGTTTGTCAGTAAGGCCATCGCGTTAAATGGCGAATCCGCAATGGTCAAATGGTACGGCGCGATGGTGCATATCTACGTCATTAATTTTCAATCTATTTATTTAGCGTGATCGCGCGCTTGTAACATGGCGTTTGATCTTCGCCTATATGCACAACAATACCGTCTGTCCGCTCTCAGCGCGTTTACGATAAATGCGTTTCTCTGCGCGATCCGCCGGTACGGGGCTACGGTTATTCCGGGCGCTCAATTATCTCCGTACAATGAGTCGATCGCAAGCGTAGCGACACAGGTTCTAACTCCGTTTTGCGAATTTGGATTGACTAAATTTAACTCGCGACGAAATTTGATGAATTTTTTATTTCATTTTAAAAATTTGCGGTATATTTGAGAATGGCTTTTACGTTATTCTCTCTCTTCATGAGAAAGAAATACATACGTAGGGTTTAATTTTTTAGAAGACTCTTCAAACATCTCTCCATGAAATTAAAATTACCATAAGTAATGCGAGCGAGAAGTGAAAGCAGACTTTTGTTATAAAAATCTTCGAAAATACGTGCCCGTTCTACATTTTCCATGATGTCGAGTGAGAGACGAGAGCGAGAGTAAAAGGGGAAGAAAATGAGTAGAGAGTGAAGCAGTAATGAGCGAGTGAGAGAATGAATACGATGAGGGGGGGGGGGGG
>NW_017280551.1:18362-155108 GCF_001594065.2 Cyphomyrmex costatus | reverse complement strand
GGGGGGGGGGGGGGGGGAGGAGGATAGAGAGCGAAGCCTTACGTAATATATAGACCTCCTCGTCGTTGACGGATGACAAGAGCGTCTTCTTCGCTGCCAGAACAACCGAGGTTAGATTTCTATGTGTGCGTGTATTTATATAGATAGAAGAGAGTATGACGGCCTCGTTCGACGCAGCTAGCAGCGATGTCAGAATTAGAGACGGCGGCGACGGCGCAATATCGATATTCCCGCGGATTTGTCAATGATTGATTGACCGGAAAATATTGATCTTCGTCATCTTTATTTCGTTTCTCTCTCTCTCTCTCCTTTTAAAATCGTTTTCATTTTTGTCATAATATTTTGTGTTACTTTGTTCTCTTATTTTTATTTTTATTAATTGTTTGCCGTCTTTTGTATCGCTTTATACAATTCCTCTTCCTTTTGTACTTAAAGTTTTTAAAGAGCTTGTCTTCTACAGCTATAATAAATGCATAATCAATCAATCTCTCTTTCTTTCTCTCTTAGGATAAGAATCGGACTTTGTCGATCTTTACGTGTCGTTCTCAATGGGAGATACAACATATCGTAATCGTGTGGAATAACGACAAATTACCGATAGCCATATAAATACTGATGTTTCCCGGATAATGTCGATATTTATTTGTTCCTGGTTAGGATACCTTTGGTCTTTCACGAGAGTGAGTGGATTTTCTGGAATGGTGATAGATCGTGCGCACAGATCGAGCGTCAGCACCGTGCTCGTGAGGATCGGTGAAAGTGCTTGATGTTGTAATAACACGAGCCGCTGTAATATTTGCCTGCTGCTGCAACGTGCACACGTGCGAGCGTCCAGATTGCTCGTTCGAATCCTTACGTGATGTTACTAACGATGTCGTTTTTATCACAACTGCCGAGGTTGACGGTTACCTTCTTGTAGTATCAATCATTCTTATCGCGATTCCGCATGATTGATACGCTTGGGGGACATCATAACGCAAAATGAGAGACGAGACGCGGGTAAAGCGGATAGGTGTTGAGTCCGAAAAGAGGAAAAAAGTAATAAGGAATTTAGGGTGAACTTCTCTCGGGTATTGTGGTCAGAGACTGTAATATCTTCGATAATTCAGCATTGCCACAAAACTGGAAATCGATAAAATCAGGGATTTATCACGGAAATTGAAAATGATTAGGGACTTTTGTAACACTTCCTGGAAAATTAAAATTCTTTAGATGTTTAATACACGTGTCATACCTATGCAGTTTTAAAATACTACCAACTATTAGCAATTAACAATACAAATAGTGTCAGCAACAGTAATAGTAATTTACATTGCTATGTTAAATTAATCTCTCAACAAAATACAATATTTAACGGTTTCCAAATTAGAACAAAAATGTGAAAAATTTCAAAATATTAAGTCATGGAAAATTGAATGAATTTTTGTTTGGAAATCAGAGAGAAGTTATGAAATTTTAGAGGCTGAAAATCAATACAATCCTGTTAAATTGCTTAATATACTACATTTTTAGAATTGTTCTCGAAGATAATTAAATTTATGATTATATTAATGGTCATCTGTTCCTTAAAAGTCGGTAAAATGCGTTATAATTTTATAACAATATGTTTTAAATTTTTGTTAAGTCTTTTCTCTTTAATTTGAATAGTATTTATTATTTTAAGTTTCAGTGAAGTTCAGTGAAGTGATATATATCAAGTATACTGTTAAAAAATAATAAACATGTGAAAGTATGTTTTCTACATTTTAAAAAACTATGGTTACCTTCAACAAGTTTATCTTAGAGTTTTTTCTTCCACGGAAAGATTCGACACGGCTGCGGTCGATCGAAAAACGCGGAAATTCTCTCCATCTTGAAATTGCTCCCGTTCGATTATAGCGCAAGGAAGAAGCGAGATATTGTTCGCGTGGCACGTGCTCGCTCGTCAGACACGCGGATACCACGAACCTGCACGTATTTCGGTCCTGGAGCATGTGCCTGTCGGTGGCAGCGTATACGATGGCTGGAACGGTCTTTCGTTCGCCTTTGCCATTTCATCGGAGAGCCAAGACTCTCGTTGCGTTGAGGTTTTGCGAACTTCGATTTAGTGGCGTAGCACAGAAGACCGAAGAGAGCCAGCCCGGTAAATTGGAGTTCGTAGAACCCTTTCTTTTGTTTTGCTATTTTTATTAGTCGATGATACGAGATCTCACAATAATGCGTCTTTCAACACTGAGAGAAAAATGTTTGGTTTTTTACTATAATTGTATGGTGAGGTTATTATGGTTAGGAATTCCATTTTTGTAATTATTACTGCTATATGTTAATAATAATAATAAAAGTAATTCTTTCAAATATGAGAAAATTATTATACACTATAAATTATGATAATTTCAAATATTAATATTGTAAAATATCATGATATAAATGGTAAATGAAATAAACATTTTTATTCGGTAAATGTAATCGCAGTCATAGTGAGTATAACTATTTTCTTAAATTTACTTACTGTTTATATAATAATAATAACTAAAGAATATTATACCAGAATGTTTGCGGATTGCCACCGTGTATTTATCCATTGCTAATGCCATTAGCAATGGCAAATCTTCTGGTATAATTGAAGATAATATCCGTGAAAGCCTCAAATGCGTTAACTAAAGAATATGTTAGAAAAATATATTTAAAAGACTAAAGATTTTTAAACAGCATGTATGACTATTACTAATAGCACAATTGACTATATTTGCATGGTTAAAAAAAATTATAAATATTGGCCAAAGAAATATCTATAAATTATGATAATTGGAACTATTTTTTCCTCTCAGAAAAGAATTTAGGATTGAAGAATATTAGAATTTAATTGTTGATAAAATATTTATATGCTTTTACCTACATTTAACTTTGCCGATTTCTTGAGTAGCAGCTTTTAATGTGCACTAATATAGTACAATACAGATGATTAAATTTGCTCTGAGATAATTTGATCTAACGAAATTTTTCTATTATAAAATCGAATAATTAATTTTCTTTTATCCATCTGATATCGAGTTAAAATTGAAATCAGCTATCGTGATTTTGTCATCTACTTTCTGAATATCTATTTATACTGTGATTTTCAATCTTTCTAATAATAATAAAACATTTATATTCTTATTAGTTAGTAACACAATAAAAGTAGAAATTTAAAATAGATATGTCGTTTATCGCTGGGGTCATTGAATAAGAATAATCGAGGTCAATGGAAGAATTAAAAAATCCAGGTTTCGTTTTCTTTATGCTGGGTAATTACATAATGGTATATATTTCGAAGGAAAGACGTCCGCAACGATAGACATGAAAGGGACGGAGGAATATTCTACATCTTGATATTGCAGCACAACTTTCTTTCATGTCCAATCTTTTGCTCGTATAAAACCTTGTACGGGCGGATCCAGAGAAAAATAACAGCTATTAATAGTATATTCAAGTTTTACGATTTAGCACGTATACGTATAGTTTGGTATAAAATAAATATTAATGAAGATATACGAGCGAGGTTATAGATACAGTATAGCAAGTGAACGAAGCTCTTTATGGTGAATAGATAAAAGCCAAAACATAAACTTGTAGCTTGCCTTAAGGAGCGCGCAGATCTGCGAGCTCGATCCTGACTAGCTTATTCTATATGATCACGTATACGAATATATACGTGGATTCCTGCAATACGGCCACGCTGCCATTAACCAAATGAAATTTCAGATATATTATACGCGTATACTCTCTATATGCTTCAGCATATCGGCCGACTCTCTCTGACGCAGCCTCGATATCAAGGAATATTATGTTGTACATGCGCGGTACATTAAGTGCATCGTAACAGATATACGGTTGAACCAATAATTGAAATACCGAAGGATAAGTTCTAAGCAAGCGTATTTAATTGCATTCAGCGTGGCACGATAAAGCAGCAAAATCGGGATATTTTAAAAGTCAAGGATATTTATAATTAGGGAGAGCCTCAAGAGAGCGTTTCTATTTATATTATAAGATATTAAATACATAAGGTATTGAATAATTACGTGAATGAATTTTATCACATGAATTAAAACGTATCTGAAATATGATGAATTTAATTACTTGCATTACACTAGATTAATTTACATTAAAGGTTATTTCATAGTATCTAAATGCAGTAGTAAAATACGTATATATATATATATATAATTATATATATAAGCAAAGTTGATTATATAAAGATATATATAATTAACTTTGATAGTGGATTAATATGTTTGTATGTTATAATATTATTATCAGATATTTAATCGTTTAAATTTTGTTTTTACATTTAACTTTGTTATATTTTCATACATAGCTTTCTCTCCTGATAGAAATTTGATGTATTTTTTTACTAGTTACTGAGTATTGATTGTCCAATAACTGAGAAGTATAACTACTTAGGATTTCAATCAAGATGTAACACTTTGCCTACAGTTACTGCGCATAAAGTATATATAAAATCTGAATGCATTACTGAACATAAACAGGACAATAGATAATCCACAGTATTTTAATAATAATAGATGTATGAATCAAACATTTGTGAGGTCGAATCAAATCAAATTGAATCCATTATAATTCGATTTGAGTTCAAACTGATTTGCACATTTCTATAGTATAATAATAATAATCATCATAATTTATTAATAATTAACATTAATTTTAATAACCATTTGTTAATACTAGACAATAATGGAGCAGATATCTATGCAAATTATACACGTTTTTACCAAAGGAACTGATAAAGCTCTATTAAGTTCTTGTCTATTTTCTACGCAATAATGTTACAACTAATGCAGTAACATTATGAGAATGCAGTAACATTAAATAGTAACTGATGGAAAACTGTATACATTTCTCAGTACACTGAGAAAAGTGTCTTTTAATAGCTGCTAAATGATTTTAATTAAATGTTTGGTTAATACTGATAATAAGAGAAATATAATTTTATTTTTTAAAATATTCAATATAAGTATTACAAAACATAATAATATAACCAACTGTTTGATAATTATTAAATATTTAGAAAGATAAAATTACATTGTAAAAAATGTCTTGTGTTAATTGAAATTCAGGTAGATTTAATTAGAAAGATACAAATCAGATACTTATATACATAGGTAAAACATCAATTATTGTAATCGGGATAATTAAAAATTTAATTACGATAACCACAGTTTTGTTTGTACTTCTTAACCATAATATTTTTTTTACAATTAGTATATTTTTTATTATGATAACCAAACATTTGTTATTACCAAAACATGACTCTTTTCAGTATATATACCAATTCAATATAATGCAAGATCGAATTCGCTATAAGTTTTAGTCCTGCAGGATATCTCATTTTATTGTAATTGATGATCTATTTCCTCGTATGTAATATTACATAGAGATATTTTCGTAAGTAGTTGCGGAAATTCTCTTTCCGTACCTATACATCGTGTCTCCGTGACGATATATGTACAGGTATGCAGTCGCGTCGCTCAAACGTCGCGTCTCTGGCAGTTTCGAACGATGACAGGAAGCTGCAGCTCTTGTCGCACGTTCAGCCCCTCGTCTTTTCGAATTGCTAGTTTATCAGCTTGTTTCCTGGCAGTGGCCTTTAAAGCACGTACCTGCTCATTTTCTGCACGGCACGCGTAAAGGGTGACGGTGACACGGTGTTTCACGAAATTCGCCGAGATTGACACCGACGCCTTTCGCACCTTTCAGACGAAATTTCCACGGTAGCTGAGCTTTGATGAAATATTTACGTCGTCTTCGAGCGCCGTGTACGCCTCATCTCACGTTAATCCCTGTGCGCCTAATGACTTTATCTTTTATTAATACCCGGCTCGCCTACGCAATACTCGCGATACTATAAATCTGAAAAAATATGACGTACATTCGGTAAAAAGTCGATGGGAGAAGCTAATTCTCATATCATGCGAGTGTAACGTCGCACTGGCGCGAAATTCCGGAGAGGGCAGAAGAGGACTATCGATTTTTCCGTTCCCTCTCCCATTAACCATTTATAAAGCAGCATAATACAAGGATATTCCTTAATATCCGTGTGTCACACGGAATCTCCTATCAAGGACCGCTTTCGGAATATTAGACGGTATCTATCCCTTAACAAGTGAAAGGGATAGATAGATGAAACGTTTATTAACGTTCTATGGCAAGTCAAATATAAAATATACTATACCTATATAGTTAAAGAGATAAGTAAAAAAAATTAGAAAAGAAGGAAAGAAAAGAAAAGAGAAGCAAGAGGAGTTCCCGCGAATACAATTCGAGGCAACTAGCGACAAATATTGCACATTTATTGGAGAATTAAAATGTTCATGTTATCAGTAATTATACGAGAATTATCAATTGGGGCACACATGGATGATGCATGATTTTCTTGTAAATTGCGTAAATCTTTTTAAACTTTTCCTCTCGTATTTTTACACAATTGTTCTTTATACGTGTGGGCATACTAAGAAAAATTTCTGGTTCAAAATAAAAGAATCAGAAGATTCTGATCATATTAATCAGAATTCTGGTTATCTTAACTAAAATTATAATATTATAGATTCAACTAAAAGAATTCTGATTTATCCATTTTTAATTCCAATTAATACAACCAGACTTTTTCCACTATATAGCTTATTAAATTTGTTGAACTATGTCGAATATATGATATCGCGGTTTTGTGGTATCGGCTTTTTTTTATTTCACGTATCGTGATAACAGGCGAAAAATATGCAATGTATATCGGCATCGTTGAATGTATTGCTAAAATTATTTTTAAACCACGTAATTTTGAAAAAAATAAAAATAATTACGGTTAGATGTTCCAAACTTTCATTATCACATTTATACAATATATTGAAAATAATTCTTTTATTTATATTTTTAGAAAATGGTTTTATCGAATAGAAATGTACAAAAATATAACATACGGTTCTTTATATTTTAAAAAGTTCAATGCCAGATTTATATTCTTTATCAGTTATCAGAGAAGTCTTAAAATAGAAATTATTTTCGAAAAGCAAAGTTCACAGAGGAGAGCCAGACTTTAACATTTATTAAAATTCAACTTCTCTTGAAAATTCCACAGGACGTCGCGTCGTGCACTGTAGTTTTTAATATCAACAATTATAAATGGGCAGCTGAGAACGTAAAACAAGTATGTGAAACGAGTTTGTAATAAACAAATGCTTAAATTCATGATTGCGTAAATTTCTGGCTATGTAAATGAAATATCGTTACTGTAATGACGATTTTTCAATTACGGGGCTGAGAGCTATATCGTTAATGAGAACTATTTGTACATTCTTCCGCATTAATATCTCACCGGAGACCTGGGCCAATTTCTGTTATGCGACCACATTGGAGTTCATGTTGAAATCTTGTATCCGTCACGTAAATTCCATATTTCTTTTCGAAAAACGATCGAGATTCTACTGTCAAAAATCGAAAATCGTCCCTTCCGTCTCTATTTTTATGTAAAAATCGATACATAGCACGATGTAATTTAATAACTCTGTATTCATAAATATTGTTTTATTTTCTAATAATTACTTTTTCTTAAAAAATCTTTGTTTGCAATAAAAAATCTCATTTTTAATATAACGTAACAACCAATTTTCATCCATGCGTAACCGGAGATCTCATTCTTGAAAAAAGATAAAGGTTATATGACTATATAGACAGCATAGCTGCTCTTAATATTTCCGCTATTAAATGGCGAATTCCAGTTACTTAATAATTACTTATGTAATTATTTATTTAGTAGCTCGCCATTATATACTATGACGCTGATATGCTAATTATTTATATTCAACATTTATTACAACAGATTTTATTTTCTTTTCAAACATTCTTAAGGTATATATTTCAGCATTTAATTATACTTATATATACTTGTTCATCATTTTTTTAAACTTTAGCGTATTGCTACACGAATATATATATATATATATATATATTTGAATATGTTTGTTATTTAACATTTTGTTTGGCTGTACACATTTTAAGTTATGCAAAGTTAAACTGTGACATTTTGCTAATGTGACCTCCTAAGCATGCTAATTACTGATAGTTTCTCTGTTTTTTTCCAAGTTTCATATCAAAATAATGATTCCATAAATCGATTGTAGCTCTATACCATTAATCTGTAGTTTATGATATATGTAGATACTATAAATTTTAAGTATCTACTAACAATAAGCAGTCTATATACGAAAGAAGTTATATGTATGTATATGTACACATTCTGCAATATTTTACTCTTTTAAATTTTGTTTAAAATTTTTTTAAATTTGTATTTGAACTAAATGATATTTTTTAAACAAAATTCATTTTTTAAATGTATTTCTTTGTGATAGGCTATATTACCATCCGTGTTTCTCTTCGAACCATTAAAATATTGCCATATCTTTATAAATAGTGTCCTAAGTAATGTTTCATAACTTTGAGTTCAAAATCGATCGAATCACACTTGACGAATATAATTATTAAATTTTAAAACTTAAGTGTTGATTATTAACCAAGTTATTGTGTAAAATATAAACGACCCCATATCACCTTTTCCTCTGTAAATATACATATTACATATGTTATGGATTTTCGTGTACGATGTGGATTCAAGAATAGCCCAAGGCAATAATTGTATTTCGCTTCCGTTATATTTAGCGTAGCAATTAATACGAAACAGAATCCCTCCGCTTGAAAGTCGGCGGCTCGTGACCGCGGCACACAAAACCTTTCCACGATAATTGAACGATCATGGTCCATTTACCATCCGTGTCTCCGAGACGGTATGTAAACGTCGTGCGACGCGAGTTTACGCAACGAGGCACAGCACAACAAATATTTTGGCACAGGCTAGTAACCGCCGCCAAATACCATTTCGCAATAGAATTCGCTCATCGTCATCATTGCTCGCGCGCACTCCGTGCCCCGGTCCGAGCGAATGGCGGAGCGGGTCCCCTCCCGGAAAGCGTTCCCGAATAATTAGTCGCGGGTCAAGGCTCGCGCGGTGCTACGGGCAACAAAACAGCGCCCGGCTGTAACAAACGAAAATAGGAGGAGAGCCCCGAGCTGCGGCGGCCTCGAGCTGTCCGTCAACGCTCGAGGAGACGAATTCGATTTTTCGTTAGACCATGTTAGACCGCATACTGTGGCCTACTTAAATTCTTTAATTGATAGATGCCATGTGAATAGATCGCGTGTTTTAAACGTGCCTCTCTCTCTCGACCTGCGCTGTACACTAAACGACGGTATAAAATGGGATATGATTGTGTCGACACGTCGCGCTGTTTGTTACCGCGCTTGCAAAAATCGATTTTCTCAGCCGCATGTCGCAGGTGCGCTATATTTATTGTACAATAAATGCGACCGACATATTGGCTCGCACGAGAACTATTAATCACGACCGAATTAATCCTACGAACGTTACTATCTTTTGCTTCTCTCTCTCTCCTCTTCCTGTCTGTTGTTCTTAGCTTGTCTAGTAATAAACGCCTTATCTATCTTCCTCTTTCTTCTTTCTTTTTCCTTCTTCTCCTTCCTTTTTTCTTTTTATATTGGAAAAAGAATCTGGTTGTATTAATTGAAATTCTGAAGGAGAACAAATTACAGAATCTTCTGATTAAATTTATTATAATTCTACGCTGTTAGAGAAGCAACGGTAATTTGATCCCTCTTGAGTTAAATAATGTTTGTTGTTTTCAACTTCGATGTGTATCAAAATGTAAATCAATTCATTTCTGTGGTTAATTTCAAAGTAAACATCATCCATATATAGTAAATAATTAACTGAATTAATTATGTTTTTTGAGATAAATTGTTCTATTGTTTTAATTAAATTAATAACGTTGAGTAGAAGCAGTGGCGACATATCCGAGAAAAATGTCTGATTGAAAATGAAGACAAACCAAAAGATTTTAATTATAATCTTCTTTCGTAATTATATCAAAGTGTTCTGATTATTTCAACTAGAATTTAGTAAATTTAATCAGAAAATTCTGATTCGTTTTATTTTCAACTAGAATTCCAATTAAACCAGACATTTTTCTCAGTAGATTAATAACTCAAATTTAATTTGACATTATATAATTTTTAACAGTATAATTGAAATAACTTTTTGTTTATTTTCAATGAGAAATTTTTCTCAGTATATGCATAATAAGTAATAATATTTAAAGTTGAAATTTGGAATTCATTTTTCTTCAACGAAAAACGGAGCGGCCGTTTCTCACATGCTTCTTACCAATGCATCTCGGCAAAACAATTCTTGAACTTCTCGTGGCTCCTGTCACCGTGCGGGCGGGTTGTGTGTCACTTCCGTTGGTGGAAGGAAGGTAATCCGGGATTCCGGCGGCGGCTTTTCGACAGACTTAGCGTTTGCGCGGGTGGCCTCGGCGGGGTTTTGCATGCGAGCAGCTCGCCGCACCTCGACGAGGGATCGCATTATCCTATATCTCCGGTGATCTCCGCCGCGGAAACTTTCGTGTTCCGTTCGAGTTTTGGTCAGCCGGCGATGCGGCGAGCACGCGGAGGGAAAATGCGGGGGTTCGTTAAAGCGTAGTTAGATGGGGGATTAAGGGCGCCCGTAAGTATTCACAGTATTCAGGCTGCGATCGCAATCAGTTCGGCCAAGTAAGTGGATGTATGCCGATCTCGTCGATTAGATCGCGTGAAAACGTTGCATCGACGAGAAGCACCGCAAGGTGTATGGGAGCGAAATAAAAATTAGGCTTATAGTACGGAAGGAATTATTCAGGACGAAATGTGTCTCCAAAATATATACTGAAAAGAGAATTATGATAATATCTGTCAAATGTTGAGTGAATAGTTTCAATCAAATGTTCGGTTAATATAACCAAAACTAATTTTACTTTTCTAAATATTTAATATAAATATCACCAATATAATAATAATAATATAATTAACCGTTTTTGAGAATAATCATTAAATATTTAAAAAAGTAAAATTATTTTTTGTTTACTTCGATTATATTAACCGAATATTTGATTAAAATTATTTCATTTAACACACACAATTGGTAACTATTACTAGACTCTTTTTTTCAGTGATACATAGTCCTTATTACCAGACCATCTTAAGTAATGTCTTAAAATGTTAATACAATTGATTTGTGACATTTTAAAACTGTATACTTAATACAATTTTACTGTATACAATTTTAAATACAAGAACCAATTATGATACTGGCCTATAAATTTCATGAATAAAAAGTAAATATAATTTTTTCGTGAAATTATTTTACGATCTTTTTTGTCATAATAAACATGCCTCTCTTATATTTTGGCTTGCCTCTTTGGCGAATTGAAGTGGATTAAACATCCTGGCGATATTTAATGTCAATCGGGTTAATAGATTGATTTGTTTTCTAATTTTTCCTTAAAATTTGCGCTACTAAAGAAAGAAACATTTGGTGAGTTTACGGGAAAAATGAGCTTGAATATTTCCCCGAATGAATTCATTACTTTTTGAAGAATTAAATAGAATCATGCGCGCAGATGCTCGCTCGTAATTACGGTGTCGATAATGATCGTCTCTTCGCCTCAAGATTCGCACAATAACGAGCGCCGTTTAATCTCATTTCTACGAGATTATCCCGGGCTGCACGGCGTGTTCCGATTATCTACTTTTAGTTTCGAATTTCAAAACAAGATGTTCTTAATAGCCTCGATAATCGTGAATTTTGGTTGCAAGTATCCTGAATATTTAACATTTTTCTTTCCTATTATTCTGCACAATAAAACGCTACTGTATAATTTAAGGAATACCATATGTATACAAAAAATAACTTGTAAAGTATTGACAGGATTTTTGTAAAATCTGATACTTACGTGCGTTGTAATTAAAAACAGAAATAACAGATTAACCGGATGATCGATTGACGGGTTCGAACATCTGCGTATGTTGGTACTCGCGTGGATTCCGTGTTATCCGTCTACCGGGGGAATGCTTTTCAATAATACAGTACCGGAACACGCTGGTAGTCGCTGAAATTGCGCTGTTTATGTAAATGAAATTGCAACGGAGATAAAAAGTTTCCTCCAAGTTCTGCTCGCCAGCTCCCGCGCGCAAACTTTTTAAATTTATACGGATTGCTAATTATCTTTCCTAACCGGTGCAAAACTGCGAGGTAGCGACCGTGTAAAGAATCGAGGGGAAATTAATATTCACGAACGAATAAACTTCTTTTTTATAGAAAAAAAAGGCAAAAAATGCGATACGTCGAAGATAGGATATTGATTGAGATAACTTTGATAGATTTTTGAAGTTTTGGTCAATTCGAGTACATATCTTTCTTTCGATTCATTTTTCTCGTTCAATCTATAACCAAGTTAAAAAATTAATTTTGCCAAAAGTGATACAATTAAAAAATTTGATTTTTTTTTAGTTTTTTCAAAAATTTCTTCCTCACTGGAAAATGTAAAAGTTGAAATTTTTATTTGATTTTATGTTGAATAAAAAAGAGAAAAATGTAAATATCTCTTAAAAATTTTTGTTCAATCGGATTAAAACTGCATGAGTTATTGCGGAAACAGAGTGAGAGATATTTTTTAACATGTCCATATAAGAGATTTGCAAAGAATCGCAAAAAAGTTTTTTATAATATAAAAAAAATTGGAAAAACATTTAAATGTTAGAAAATAAATGTACTAAGTTTTAAATTTATAGTTTTTAAAAAAGAAAATGAGAAAATACTAAAAATGAAAATGTCTTTTTAAATGTTATAAAAAATATAAGGAATGAACATAATGTGCTTTTTTGTCAACATTGGGAAAAAATTTTCTCGCAAATTAATTAGAATTTTGGTAAATTTAATCAGACTAGTATAAATCAGACACTTAAGATAACCAGAAATTCAATTACGATAATCAGAATTCGTATTATCAGAATTTGGCTTGTTTGTTTTTTATTGATTTGTACAATCAGAACATTATTTTTAGCGGCTAGATATTACAGAGAAAAATATGTGATTTATTCGTTTGACACTCGAGCAGTGTTTTAAAATTAGAGAACATTTCGAGACCTATTTTGAGAATTTCAAAGTTCGCTTCCAATCAAGCGGAATTTCAGATCGCGTCCCGTTTCCGACTCTTTTATTCGCGCTTCGATGAGGTAAAGCGTCGTCTCGAAGAAATATTTTGCACGTGAATATTGCTGATACGACAACTATTCTCTTTCGGAGGCAGCAGTTTCCTGAAAAACGTGCGAGGAACTTGGTTCGAGAATATAAATGACGGACGCAGGGTGTAGCGATCCATTCTCGAGATTTGCATTATTATTTCTGAGATATTGAGCGAGTCGGAGACAATGGAACGGGCCTGACAAGGCAGACGATGTAATATGACGGCATTTACGACAACGCGACGAAGAAGCTTGCGTTTTAACTGTAGCCGTTGAGACCCCTCGTTGTCGCTGAAGGGCCCTTCCGAGATTAACGTGTTGCTACCGCAGGGCTTAAAATGGCCTCGTTAACTTTTGCGTTATTTTCGGTGAAACAATGAGATCTCCGAGATATATCGCGCTGGTGTTTATCTTGCGCTTGACAAGAGGCTTGCGATAGTAGCGCACGTACCATCTCATTCCGGTTTTCCCGCTGTGTTTGTAACACGGTAATTTTGCGCGCGGTGTTTGTGAGCATACAATTAGTGGCCGGCGACAAATACCGGATGAAAAAGTTTAGCTTTTATAAAATAAAAAAGAAAATGTATAGAAATAGAAATTTTATGCAAATGGAGAGCGCAACATAAAAACTGGCTAACAAAATTACTCTTGCATTTTTAGAGCATGGCATTTTTCGCTTAATGGCGAAGCTGCATTATTGCATTACGTAATGATAAACTTCGTCCATCGAGTCGATTCTTTTTAGTGACGATCTTCGTTAATCATCGACGCGACAATGAAGCCGCATCTAATCCGAGGCTGACAGCCTTACTCTCGACGAAGGAACAGGATCAACGCGAAAGGAGGCTCGACGTCTCTCGTGAGGGTACGGGGTTACTTCGTAACGAGAGAAGCCGCTGTCGGGGGTGAGGGATGCGCAGGTCTGAGAGAGGACGTTACAACCGACGAGACAGACATACGGTGGCATTATAGCGATGAGACCGCGCACCGCGTCGCGTATTTTATGCAGAGTGTATATGCACCGAGTCCCTGACAGGCTAGCTTGTCTATGCGTCGTAAGATTTCCTATGGGATAAGACACCGCAACACCGACTTCGGGTATATCGGCCCTGAGCGAGATATTTCGTCCGGAGAGAGCGGCTCCTCGATAACTCAAGTCAAACTTATATTTATCTTAGGGAACTTAACGGTGTTGGGAGCCCCGAAGAAAGAGAGAGGAGAGCGAGAAGGAAAGCAGGATAGGGTAGTTATTAAACCGCTTAAATATTAAATTCTCTAAATATCCTAGATAGCTCAAATATTTATAATTACAATTTGTATTAAACCGAGGAGAATAAATCAATTTAAACAAAAATTAATTAAGAGAAATAAATATATTTTTAATTAAGACGTGCATCTTAGTATTTATAATAAATATTTTAGAATGAATTTATATTATGTGTGTATGTATGTACATATATATATGCCTTTTTCAATCTTGAAACGTATAAACAGAACTAAAATAATAATATCACATATGTATTTTAAATTGGCAAGCAATTTAATCATTTTTGATGCCAATAAAGAGGATCTTAGAAGGATAGTAACTGATGCTAATCTAAGTATCGTAACTGCAAATAATTCATTGCGAAAAATAATACTCGGCGAAACATTGATGTGTTTCACACTTCGTACTTTTTTTGATCTGCGATTTTTGTTAGTAACAGACAAAAAGAAAGTTTCGAATAATATTTTGAGTGACTTTGAAACTAATCCGGAGAGAGAGTAGCCCCTCGATAAAACTCAAATCAAACTTATATATATCTTAGTTCTTAACAGTGTCAAGGTGTTGGAAAACCCAAAGAAAGAGGGACAAAAAGCAGAATAGAGTAGTTATTAAATCGTTTGACTATTAAATTCTTTAGATGTATTACTAGATAGATTTTAGATGTCTATATTATATTCACTTAAATTATATTGAAATTTCAATGCGTTTGACGCTTTGTACTTCTTTGTGCTGCGCGATCTTTATTAATAATACACAAAAAAAATTCTACTTATCTGTTCCAAGTGACTTTGAAACTAATTATTATGGTACTCTCGTTACAGAGAATTGGAAGACAAAAAGAATGGAATTTAATAGATTTTCCGTTTTGCACGGTTTAGTCTTGTATTTACCTATCATGCTTCTTACGCCCAGGCTTCTTCTCAGTTAATGATCCTCGGTTGCTACACGGCATTTGCATGCGCGACTAGCTTGGAGGAGGAGTGCAGCTTGTCACGTCAAGTATTTGCACGTGCCGTTGCGCACGAAGATGCGATCAACACCGAAGGAGAATAAAGTATGGAATATGACAGAACACCTTAGCACGCGGAAATCGTTGCCAGTTTGTCAATTGTATTTAGAAACTTGCGGTATTATACACAAGTGCTCTGATACAAAAGCTACGAAAGAAATTTCATTTTTACCGAACGCTTTAACGCAAAAACGCCTCAAGGGAAATTCGATTAGACCATTGATTGCTAGGGAAATTGAACCCTTTCCGATAACGATAATTGTCAGGTTGAAATGAAATTTTCCATTAAACGAGTAGAGACAATGCGCTTTCTCGCAATAAAGCGAGAAGCCGCGCGATCCTTTCATCTTATTCGCATCTGTGGAACGTGGAATCGGATTTACGTACTTCGATAAGGTATTGCGTTCGCACGGGATTATTTCTAGAAACTTGGTTAAGCCACAATCTCTCGATTGCTCCATGCGAATTGCTGAAGAGTAGATTTTAGATTCTATACTTTTTGAAAAAAGAGCACATGCGCAGCAAATCGGATTTTCGAACCACGATTAAGAAGAGATGAGAAAAATCAACCGCTCTAGGAAATCTATTCGATATGATAGGCACGTAGATACACTTTTTTAGAATTTTATATTTCTCTACAGAGAAGATAATCAAAATACGTTGGACGTATTTAAGCATGATGAGCAATTATATCGTAAAACGTTTTAACATTCTAGTAACCATTTTGAGCGTCCTTTATATTTATAATATTTTGATCCAATATTTTAGTCCAACAAAATTATTTTTGGATCTGTACCTAACTGAATTTTTAGATACATAGAAAAAATGGTTTTGGGATGAAAAATCTATAAAACTTTAAGTAGATACAGTCTGAAAATAATTTTGTTGAACTATCAAAATAATTATATATGAAACTCGAGCATGATGAGTAATACTGTAAATAACATTTTGATATTTTTGCGTCGTACATAATTATTTTGATAATAAATTCAATAAAATTATTTTGAGATCTGTATTTTTAAGTGCTTTGACAAAATCGTTCTTTCCATGTAGGATTTAAATTAATATAAGTGATTAAAAAAAATAATAAGTTTAAAAATATAAAAATTTCAGATATATGCGCTAATTCGAATCTGATTCGATTTTTAACTTTTTTTTATTACGTTTATTTTTATAATGTTTGAAATTTTATAATCTTTAAAATATGTAAAAGTTAGGCGTGACGTGATTTAAAAAAAGGCTCGGAGCCTCCCTCAGTGAGATAAAGAGCGTAATTTTCTTTACGTAATCTCCGAAAGTGCTCCGGCAATGATAAAAATACGCACGTGGCAGTCGTCTACGTGGTAGCAGTGGGCAGCAGTTACATTTGGCTAACGGCCACTTCTTACCTGCGATTATTAGCGAGATACTCTATTCACGTTGCACGTGACACAAGCCTCAAGGCAAGTAGCTATATTACACGCGATGAATGCTCGGGTGGCGACACGTCGGGACCGTGACCCATCATCGCGCCATCGCGAGTATTCGAATTCGTGCCAAGCGAGAGTTTTTCCATCGCGCAGGCAAGCCGGTCTGGAGACCCTCTAATAAGGGG
The DNA here is from genome assembly GCF_001594065.2 of Cyphomyrmex costatus. Taxonomy (NCBI): domain Eukaryota; kingdom Metazoa; phylum Arthropoda; class Insecta; order Hymenoptera; family Formicidae; genus Cyphomyrmex; species Cyphomyrmex costatus. The sequence goes on along the minus strand of NW_017280551.1, from coordinate 138,074 downwards.
TTGTGTACAATCAAAGGAATAGGGAACAGAGAGTTTCAACCTATTAGAAACTGTGTATACCACATAGTTTCTGATAAGTTGAAATTCTTCAGAAAAATCCATACCTTGACAGAAAAGCAGAAGCCAATCAAAACTCGCTCTGGAAGTAAGCAATACTTTCTGCTTTCTGTCTTTCAGTCTAGGTGTGAATTTTTCCTTATTTTCTGTTCCCTATTCATTTTAGAGAGCAAAGATTCTGGACATGAGGAAATTAGTTTTGATTGATCCGTGATGTTTTAACAGTTCCTGAGAGAGAGAGAGAGAGAGAGAGAGAGAGAGAGAGAGAGAGAGAGAGAGAGAGAGAGAAAGAGAAAGAGACATATAAGAAAAAGATAGAACAGAATGAGAAAGAGAAAAAATAGTAAATGCGAGTGTAACCTCTCGCAGATTCTTGTTATAACTATACTATCTCGCATACAAAACTACAGCTCGTGTCCAGACTTTTATTAGAGGATCTCTAAGCCAGGCTATCGCAATGAAGAAGAATTACCCGTCACTGTTTATAAATATTTGACTTTCTAGCGAACGATGCCTAATCCACTGAACATATATGTGGTAGCTTGATGAAGAAGAGAAACCAACCGATGGCAAGATGTTCGCTCGTGCGTGCACATACGGGCTTTTAATCGTGGGTGTGTTTTTGTTACTAACACCCCGCGGTTTTGTATGGCGAGCACGACAGTGATGACTGCTGTCTAGTTCGACGCGAGATGAAATAACGTTTAGGATTACCGACGTTTAGAAATTGAAGAACGGTTTTGTTTTCCCCTGCAGATATAAACGAACGTCATGCCTGCTTTATGGGTCGACAAACGTTTGACATACATAACGGAATATTTTTACGATGTTGATAGATATGATTATTATTTCACGTCGCTGGATTTGTGTTGCCCTTTTTTTTTTTTTATTTTAGCACAGTGTTAGTTTCGTTATTTCCTGAAATACAACCACGAGGATTACGTTTAGAGTCAAAAAAAGCTGCGCTGGATTAGCGAAAAATATGTAGAAATTAATCGAGAGAGTATATTAATAAAAATAGTAGCCTCCAGTATTTGACAGATCTAAATTAAGCTTGTCTTTTTCTTATTGTCAGTACAGAAAAGAATTCAATTTATATTTTTAACTTTTAATATAAAGCGTGTCATAGGAAATCAATTTGATGTTATAATTATCTTAAAGAGATTTTGCTCGGACAATTCAACGAAATCTCGAAATTTCTGTTCTTCGACATCGAGAAAAATTCGATCGATAAGATGCGGCATAAAAATTCACTTCCAGAACGAATGATCGTTCATCGACAATGCGAGGGACGTGCTACGTGCAAAAGAACAGCCATTGAATCGAGCTTTTCGTTAGACCGATCGTCTTCGACGTGCTATCTCAGTTCCTCCCGTCAGCATCACTTTGTCGTTATTCACATCGATGATGCTGGTTTTAAAAAGAAAGAACGTAAGAGAAGGAGAGAGAGGAACGGAGGGAGAAAGAGAGAGATAGAGGAATGACGAGAACGATGTCTTTATTTCCGACAGTTTGAGAAAAAATTACGTCCACAAGGAAAATGGACCGTGGAATCAATTAGAGTTTTCCGCGACACTTCTTGTCGAGCTGTTTCTGCATCTTTATCGACGAGTTACGAAGTTATTATGTCACTTTTCGTCCCGAGGTCAGTTTCTCAAGAGAATCCGAACAGAACGGTGCATCTGTTTCTACTGTAAGTTGAAGTTCTATTGTAACGAAATGAAATAAAGTTCCTAGCGTTTCGCTATGACCTACTATTGAAAGTTGTAACTCGAAATGTTGTTTTTCTGCTTGGACCATTGAACGTTCGAGCTAGTGCCGTAAATACACTTCTCTCAATCCTTCTTACTGAAAGAGTTTTTAGTCCGTCAACCGCGCAGGATAAAGGTCTATGGCGATTAAGTATATATGTGTTAAAATGAGAACAGCAGGTGACGTTCGACCTTATTCGCACGTTCAGTTTTCTTACATGTCGTATCAAGATTGTTAGTATAGAATAAAATAGTTATATTACACTTAGCTTACAAGCCAAGAAGAGAACTTGGTTCATATTTTTACCTTACTTGAAAAGAATTATTTTGTTAAAGTATCTAAAAATTTAATTAGATACAAATCAGAAAATAATTTTATTTATCAAAATAATTATTTATATAGAACGCCTAAATATTGATAACAATACTGAAAAAAGTAACAGTTTTAACATTCTAGCAACCAGTTTAATCGACCTACATTATAATTTTGTTGGTCCTAACAAAATTATTTTTAGATTTATATCTAGCTAAATTTTTATACACTTCAGCAAAATTGATCTTTTCATGTAACTTCACATTTATCCATTTATCCATTCTTCGAGCCATTTCTGTTAAAACCTTATTCTACTTTTTTCATTATTAATTTCTTAGATATGCTTTTCTTAGTCATTTGAATTTTCTGTCATCTATTTTTGTTAACTTTTATTCTTTTAGTATACAAACATACCTACTTACACCTCATGGACTAAATTCCTTCTATCCTCTTGTTATCTCCATATAATCTTCATCTCTTTTTAGTATTTCTCTAATCGCTGTTCCTTCTTTTTGTTCTCTTGATCTTCCAACTACTCTGAATTTTTTCATTGTTTTCCTAATTATTGCTCCTTCTATCTTCTTATTCTTTTAATTTTTTTCTATTCATTAAGCTTGTTATTCCTCATTTAATATTAGATTTCAATTAATGGCTTTTCATTACGAACGGTTTTTGAATATTTAGTATTATGGACGATTTGTATCTTTATTATACGCTGAAAATGTGGAAAATGCCGTGAACGTTTACGCAAAATGATGCGCGTTTTGGCTGGGGGAAAATTATTATTTGTCGATGGCAACATACGTGAGCGTCGCATCACACATCGGTCCGCACTACTATTTAACTGTTGCGTTTGGTTTCAATTAATTACGGTGAATACCCTGCGGTAAAGTGATACCGGTTACACGCGCCATGTCTATTGCGGGCGTTTTCAGCCAATCAGATAGAATTTTGACGAACAGCAAGTTTATGAAAAGCCCACTGCTCATGACATGCTTTACTCGCGCGATCATGCAACGTCATTGCTGAGCGATTATATTCACATTTTGATTTTAAAATGTATATATATATATTGAGCGGTAATAATATACGTCATTTCTTTTTCGGTATAGAAAAAAATATTATGACTGAAGGGCTTTGTTTTAAATCTGACGCGACAATAATGAATTCCCCGATACGCGTGTTTTTCGATTATTCGCGAGAAATTGCGCTTTTCGATCGCAACACAATTATCTTAATATCGTGTTTTGAGAGAAGCGAATGTCGAACGAAACCGTAATATCAAGTTATATTGCTCTCGATTTAAAAAAGATTTAAAGTTCGGTTCAGAAAAATTTTAAATTTAATAATGTGAAATAAATTTTTTCTTTTTTAAGTTGTAAAAAGTATTTAAAATATATATATGGATGTATTATTCCAACATCAAACTTTGATCGTAATTGGTGTTCTTCTTACTTATTAATTGTATTCGCATAAGCAGTCCTCCTAATTTTAATATTGTTAATTAAAAAAAGGAACAAAATTAATAGGAGTATAAAATAGAAGTTTATTCGGGGGGTAAACTTTCATCAAATATTGGTTATTGCGAGTAATATCACCACATACTTCGATAATTAAATTGCTAACAATAACACGCCTGTCACGGAATAAGGAAGATCCAATTTTGTATCCCGGTCGATATTTTTTGCAATAAATTTTTTATAGTTTTGAAGATTTTCATTAGCATCAATTATTATTAAATTTTTTGTTAATACTAAATGTTCGTTTTAATTTTAATTACTTCCAGTTTCAGTTTAGATCTTTTCAATAATCAAATCAACCAATAGTTGGCTTAAACTGGAAATTGTAAAATTCACACAACGATATTATTAGGCACCAAGACTTGCCTTGACCGAATATGGCCTTCACTTACTTGTTTTGAACATTTCTCGATTGATCTTCACTCATTTATTTTGAACAATTCTCAATCGATTTTCTTCACTTAATATTATTAATTTATATAGCATAAAAGAGATGTTTTCTTTTTATATATGTATATCGATTATTACGACTAATATCGCATGTCTCGACGGTCTAATTGATAAGATATTTGTTACGGAATAAGGAAAATCCAGATTCGAATCGCGACTAAAGTAATATTTTTTCACTTAAATTCTTTACTATTTGAATATTTTGAAGATTCTCATTAACATCAGTAAAATATTAAATTACTTGCCAATTTAATTTACGCTATTACACTGTTAAATCTGTAGCATTAAATTTAATCTAATTTAAGTCACCAATTTACTGTCAAATTGATACTATATATAGTGTCATCTATTGTTTTAGTACAAAATAACGATATATTACGTATAGAAGCAATGGCGACTTAAATTAGATTGACACTGTGGATTTAACAGTGTATGTATTCCAATTTCATTTTAGGATCGCGTTTTAAAACCGGCAAATAATTGGTGTTCAATTTGTATGAACTGTAATTGCAAAATTCACACACAAACATTACATACAAATAATTTGTATTACACCGATGGGAATAAATCAGTTAAGAGGAAAGAAATTTGTATGTAATATGTAATGTTACTACTTTAGTTCTGTTCATGATTGTGTTTTAATCGAAAAAGAATTTGATGCGCGATATGCAGAATTTACATTGAAATGTTGAAAAAACATCAAGATCTTTCTCTTAATTTAAATATTGTGTTATTAGGCACTAAGACTCACTTTGAACGAACATGGCCTTCTTTCCTTGTGTACTCTGTTTTTTTTTTTTTTTTAATTTCGCCAGACCGCGGTGTCCGCAAAGGCTTCCAGGTCACTCGGGGAATATCCGCCGCGTCATCACCGCAGCGCAGCGACTTGTTAACGGTTATCGCGATTAAAGCGGTGACGGCAGCGGTGGATAAATCGGAGCATATCCTAGCGGTCCCTATCACGCCGGCCGCGCGGACAGCGGTTTAATGCGCAACGGCCACGTTTACGAGTGCAACGTGGCGTAATCGCACCTGCGACCGAGAGGGGCGGGATTTCTCTGCAACACCCCCGCGTTGTTTTGCGCGGTCGATAGACGACCGCGGGGGCGTAAAACCGACGCGACGGCGATTACGTTCTCGTCCTCGGTTTGTCGGTTGCCGCTTCCGGACGAGTTGTCTATCTTATAGTCGATGCGATTAGCATCGATGGATCTCCTCGAATCGAGAATTCGCTCTTCTTGTCTATTTATCCGGACGAAAAGCGCGATAATTTGACTGCAGAAGGACAGTGCAGGAAGACTGTCGTACGGAGGGATGTCGCGACGGGGGAAAATACCGCGTCGTAATTTCCCTGTCCCTTTTACGATGCCTCTGCGTCTTGTAGCGACGGACCCTTTACGAGCGGCGACGGATAACGTCGACTCGACGTTATTTCGCGTAGATAGAACGCGGATGAAACACAAATGAAATTCTAACGAGTCGGAATCGCGCCGGTGCTCGTCTTACAACAGCACGTTTTTCGAGACGAAGTTGGTTTCTTTTATTCCCCTCTTCATACAATTATGATCATTTATACTTTATTTTCTGTTTTCTACATATAAGAGAGGATTCGTGTTCTTAGTGCATTGTGTATCCGCTTGTCGCGTAACTTTCGTAGTAGATTGTTTCACGGAAACATGGCATCTTCCAATTAATCTTGCTCGCGAATCATTTCTCATTCTTACATTTCCCTTTCACTCGCTTCATAAATTGTTTCTCTCTTCCCGCGTTTTCTTCGTCGTTGCCCGTACTTGTTGCAACGTAATCCCTGTTGCATCCGACTCTGACATCCACTAACGTTGTTATACCCGCCCGCGCAATGGTTCGTCGCGCGAAAATAGAGTGAGGAAGAGAAGGCGGAGGCTGCGACGAACTCGTTTAACTTTGTACGTACGAAGCACGAGATCGCGAACTTGATTCACGAACAAGTTTCTTGCGCTTTGAGCCTCTCCGCTTCGTATACTGTCTGCATTCATTATCTGCCGAAGAGACTCGTTAAGATGCCCACATGATGACATCGCCAGCGTGAAAAACATTGGTATGGCACGGTTGATACAATCGCATTATGTCGCGGCGGTTGTTCCGTGTTGAAACTTTCTTCCATGTGTTCAAGTGACTTACGAAACCATTCTCATGACGACGCTATTCTCATGACAGCGCGACGGTTCTATTCCCGATAAGTCCTCGTCGAGACCACGTTAGCTTTTGTGAATCGAGCTGTTATCTTAACTGAGCTTCTTGCACGGTTCATCTCTTCTTTTTTTGCCAACGTGGAAAATAAAAGAGGAAAGATGAATCGTGCAAGAAGTTGAGCTAAAAAAGAGCAAGTCTGTCGAAAATTTCGTTTTACATTCGTAACGTGGGAAGACTCGACGCAGTATTATGTAATCGCTCGGAGCTTGAAATTATGTTAGAGTCTCTCTCTCTCTCTCTCTCTCTCTCTCTCTTGACAAGACTCTGCCGTCCTGTTTTCAGCACACTCGTTCGATAACGCGAAATATGGCGGATACTTGAAAGCGGATGAGATTGGTATTACAGAGAATTACCGAGCAGGAGACTTCTGAAAGCCGGTAAGTTTCAAGAACTCTTGTGAGGACTATTAGTTTCACGTGATTGCGATCGAAAACATATGTACGAGTATATAATCCAACGCGATTATCCAACGACCGGCTTAGTTCGCTGTATCTCTGTCAGGATGTAAATTTGGAATTTAATCGCAATCTCGCTCGGAGGGGGAGGGTACTGACTCGTTAACGAGATACCGATGTCGCGTTTCTCTGTTGAAGGCACGGGATATTCGTGCAAATTAGAAAATAACTATCTGGGATGTGAACGCGCAATTTGCCCAATTCGTCTATTTTACGCTCGCTCCGATGAATTTCCCATTATTCCAGTTGTTGGGGACGATGCTATTCGCTAGCCCGTGTATCGGAGTTGTTTCGCACGGAGCCCTTTTCCAGACGTTCGTCGACAAACGAAATTAACTTCCGGTCGCGTCCGAGCGGGACGGAACATTGGCGATTTCCTCCCTTTCGTTATGCAGACGACAATCGTGATGACGCTGTGCTCGGTAGAGAGAGAAATTCAATTTCTTAAGTATAAATCCATACGATAATCCATGCGAAATTTTTTTGATCTTTTATACAATAGTATATATTCTTTGTGTAATTTACTTCAGGATGTCAAAGTTAACCAACGATCCGGTATTATTGTACAATCCACCGAATGACCTTTCGCGCGTTTTACAGCTTATAAGGATTAAACGGTCGTTTTTGTCTTCATAACAACTTCGACGTTTACTGCAATGCGATTAAATCCTTTCGCATAGAAGTCGTAACGTGCCGTTAATAGGAAATTAATCGCTCGTTTCGCTTTCAGATCATTTTAAATATTCCATTTAATTTTAAAAATTATTCTTTTCTATAATGTCATATAATTAGAAGATAGAGTGTCTCGCGTTGTAATGTACATAGTAAAAAACATTTTGTATTTATGTTAAATACGATCAAAGAGTTAATTTGATATAATGTGATTGTGTTATTTTATGTTAAATTGATATTCAACATTTCTTAGAGATAAAATAACATATATGATATAATAAAAAAATAATACAATAATAATGTAAAAATAATATATTAAAAAATGCAACTTTTAATATAAATGAATAAAATATTTCAATTTAATTATTCATATTATGTTAATTTTATTGAAAAAATATGATTGCTTACAAATTGTGTCAGTGTTACTTTTTTGTGTTCATTTTTTACGTAATGTTTGTGTTTCTTTTTAACATATTCATCTTATGACAAATTGACACAAAAATTAAATTAGATCGTTTAACACACGAAAAACGTGTTAAATTTAATACAAATTTTCCAACTACATACGTTGCGTAACACTTAATTATATTATATACATATACATATAAATAAAGTTACATTAACTGTAATTAATAAGTTGTTTTATACTTTTAGTATCACAGCCGGATTTTTATGCTATTATTTCTTATAACATTGTTATACATCAAAGAAACAATGATAATCCTTGAGTTAAAACATTTTATTTTTAATTTTTATATTTATATCAAAATATAAATCAATCCATTTGTGTAGTTAATTTTAATGCAATAATAAATTAAATTTGAGAGTCAAATTTAATAATTTAATAATTTTAATTATGAATATAATAAATAATTTAATTTTTTTAGTTAAATTGTGTACCTCCATTGTTTTAGTTAAATTAACGAGTGGCGATCTAAGAAATTATTATGTTAAAAGTAACTTAAATAGAGTTAATATTTAACGTTATAAATTTAATAGCAGGGATAAAATAGTACATATAATAATATTTTAGTCGTTTAATATTCTAATTATTATTACTTTATCTAATTCATTTACATATTCGTCCACTGTGAAAAAAATCTGATTGCATTTAATTAAAATTTTAGTTAAAAATGCGTAAATCCATATTTTCTGATTGAATCTGTTGTATAATTTTAATTAAGATAACCAGAAATCTATAATTGATATGCTCAGAATCATCTAGCTTGTCCATTTTCAACGAGAATTCTTAGTGTCGATTCCTGGAATTAGACGAGCGTACGTTGACTCGAAAAAAAAGCAGTACGTGCGAACAGTTTCCCAGCGCAGCGCCATACCAAGGAAAGTAAAACGCAGTGAAAGGTGAAGCGGAGGCGATCCTTGGAGCAATTCCGCGCGGCGGTCGAAGCGATATCGTAGGCGAAGGATCGTTAGCTACCGTTGGCTGTAAAACGGCGCACCGCGGCGCGTTGCTTGTGCCTCGGTGGATAGCTATCGTAAAATCCCGGGGGCCGATGCAGTTTCACCAATAATAGCCGGAAACTTCGCGGAGCATCTTCGTCTCTCGATTATTATCGTGTGCCCGGCGGTATTCTTGCCGCTGTTCTCGCAAACTTGTCGGCGTTATCGCCCGAGGGGGCTTACGCGCGCACCTGCTACGTCGCCGCGGCGTGTATCTCGGAGCGTGTGGTTCATACATGTTGTAACGGAGGTTGCATCGTCGATGCGGTTTATATTTGCAGTTCGACGTTACGGGTAGCTTATGAATAGTGAACGCGTGCAGTCATCGCCGTTACCTTATTCCGCGAATTTGTGGACCCGCAAATTAAAATACAATAATTTACCATCGACGATCTCGTTCGACACTGTTTTAAATTATTTAGAAATATTGCTGAGAGGAACGAGACGGGATCGATATGATTTACTGTTCTTCAATTATTCTCAAGATACGTGCGAAATTATATTAACTCGTCGGTCTCATTTGCAGACGCGGAACGTTTTAATAAATAATGGTATCTTTGAAATATTAAATTCACTTTTTCCGAGCTGCACTGTATAGATGCACATGTGTACATTTCTGAATCAGTGTCATTTCTTGTCGCATCATTTACGGCGATATATCGGGCGACATCGCCGGTAACCCGAGCGATTCGTCTCTATCGACGTTTTTAGAAAGAATATCGGCGGCTCGAGGCTTCGTAGTGAGGTCAATCGCTATACTTCTTCGGCAGGTAGCTTTATTATCCTGCAGGGCATAAATTTAGTTTCCGTTAGGGCGAAGTAGGGGGTACCTCTTCGGTTCGGTCACGTGTGTACCGCTTTCAGTGGCAGGTGAAATATCGCTACTGGCGAAACTATCGGGCGAGAAAGAATGACTTTCGAAGGAGGTAGTTTCTCGAAAAAACTGGACGGTTTCGGTTTAGCGTGACATACGGGATAAAGCCGGTTTTCAACCAAGTGCATGTACAAGCACGTGGAACGGAATACCAACTGGTTTTCTGGTTTTAATTATCGGAAATCGATCCGAAATGTATAACTACTGTTTTACGTTGGTTTTGAAGAGATTGAATCTCTCATCGGGATAAATCTTTTTATAATTGAAAGTTGCATCATTAATAATTAAAAAGTGGTAATTTAAGTAATAATTTAACGGATTACGATTACACCTCACTAGTTTCGTTTGTTGATCACCTCCGTTCGAGGTATCCTGCGAACAATCTCTATTGTTCTCCTAAAGTATTCCTGAACTTATCAGAATGTAATCTTATTGCACAAAACCGTGATGTATCATATTCGTATGATAGATAAAATTTCTGCTGTCACGTCAACTTGCGTTTCTTCTCAGAACTTCTTTTCCAGAATTTTCGATTCTATTTTTGGCCCAATAGCCGGCCCCAGATTCTCCTCCACCAACGTCGTAATGTCAAAGTTAATACTCGCCCCGATATTCCAATATCGATCATGCTTGATCACGTGATCTGATCGGTGCATTGCTTGATTAGCGAATTAACAGGAGAGCCTAGGAGAGCAGAGGAGAGCGATGGGAGAGAGAGCGAGAGAGAGGACTCGGAAGTAATAGCTTCTGCTGCCTCTGCACACTCCCGTTCCCCTCTGTTGCCCCCATCCCTACCTGAGTCCTCATGCCACCATCGATCAGCTGATCGTGCTCTCCGAGGCAGAACGCCGCAGATACCAGAAAAAGATAATTTATATGCCCAGGGTCGTGGTTGCCACATAGAATCGGCGGTTTTGGCTTTCGAGAAGATTACAGTGGCGCGACTGGTTCCACCTCACTGTTGTTCTCGCTGTGATACATATCGAAAGTTTTTGGAGAACGTGACCTTTCGGAATATGTGCCTCTCGTTGTAACACGAAGTTTCTAGCTGGTTTGACCGCGTTCAATTTTTAATTAGTCGCTCACCTTGTTCACCTCGGAGTTATATAATATACGTAAAAAGAGTTGTACATAGTTGCGGAATTTTTAATTTGATTCTCTCCGTTATGGTATCGTGAATTTAAGTTAGTTTAGGTTTTAACCTATTAAACTTCGTAAGCTATCGAGATGTTTTTGTGCAACTGCGAGGTCTTTGTTTTCTGTCGCGGAAACGCTTCGGATCAATACAGATGCAGTCTAGAGCACAGAATATCTTCAACAATACCCGATATTTAAGTCACGATAAAAAAATAATAATAACTCGAAGATAAATGAGATTTCGTGTTTCATCTTTTGCATTCATTATATTCGCGAGAAAAATATATTTCTTTAGGAGCGAAGGAAAAAATTTCCTATTGAAGAGATAGAAACACGAATAGAAACGCGCCAACGTAAAACAAATCATAAAAACATCAAGAATACATTATTTGTGACAATGTGGTCTCCTTTCAGTCGCGACGTTTTTGTTCCACAGTAATTAATAGTTTAACGAAGGGCTCTCCGCGAAAAAGCTTTCGTGCCTTCTACGAGCGTGTAATTTTTTTATTTACGCTAGCTCATATTTTTATCCGCTTTATTGCAATTATTCTTCTAATTTTTACATCATTACTCAGCTGGCTATCAATTGCTTTTGACGTTAAACATCAGAGAAATTACGTGTCATCTTTGGTATTCGCAACAAATAGAAGGTCATCGCGAGTGACGCGTAAAATCCGCCACGCAAAGTAAGATAATTAATAATGTACACACACAAAATAATATAAACGGCCAACATCCTCTTCTTAATCTTGTTACAATCCTTAACAAAACTTACGACACACTTAATGACTTCGGAAAAATGCGCCTGTAAAATTTTACAATACGCGATGGGCGAGTAACATTTACATGAAATTAGCACATTTATGTGACGAAAGGAATTAACATACATATGGAGTAAGGAACGTGTCGAAATACGTTGAATTCTAGCCGACTTTCTGTCTGGGAATATTCGCTCGCGAGGTATTGACCTTTTCTCACCGCAGTCGTGCATACCTGACCTAACATTTCCGACCTTTTATGGTTTTACGGCCATAATATGACACAAGCCAAGCGTAAAGGGTTGAGATTGTAAAAAATCGAGGTCTCGCCGATGCAATTAATGTGGAACGCGGAATTGAAGATGCCTTGACGATAATGCCTCGTCGCATTGGCGACGCGCTCCGGGAAGTCCTTCATTATTTTATTTTTGCGCAAGAAATCTTTTCCGAAGATACGCGCTGCGCGCACATGGCGTGCGATCGCGCGCGAAGTCGCGTTGTGCAACGCAATTATTACCGCAGCCTCGTCAGGTGGGAGTGACGCAACTATATAAATAGCCGTCGGTTAGCGTTCGCTGTGCACGTGAAAAATTTTGTCATCCCGTAAAAAAAGGAGTTCAAGCTCGCTCGCTCGTATACTCGCAAGCCGACCGGCAAAGCGCAACCCGAAACCGGACCTTTTTTTTTACGTAATCATGTCACGTCCTTCGCAAGGCAGGAATTTTGTTCGTCCTTCGAATTTTCATTAAAAAAAAAGGTCGTTTTTCTACTAATCAGGCATGACCTATGGGCCATGACAAACTCGTGACCTTTCGCGGAGAGACTATGAACAATCCTTGCGCCTTTCGCGCGCGTATCGATTATGCGGTCGACGTGTGAAGCCAAATAAATGCACCGAGCAGGAAATGAAATAGTCAGAAACGTCGGCACGATTCCCCGATTAATTCTCCATCAATCACGGTGAAGCGAAATGGCCCCGCAAATTTTGTTCCCGTGTAAGAAGCTTTGACATGCAACGCGTTCGATGTTATTTTAAGAACACGCGCTTTACTCCGAAACCACACAGGGTGCCGCTGAAATAAACGAACGATATTTAACGTCCGATTTTTCTCGAGCGAGAATTCTCAGCGCTATTAACATCGAACGTAGTGGATCCGACGACAGAATTGTCTGCCATATCTAAATTGAATCTCGGAGTTCTGTGTTTATCCAGCTTGGTCCATTCCACTTTTAGTACGGCGCGAATGAAATTGCCTGAAAAAGATCTCGCGAGAGAGGAACCCTTCAACTAAGGTTTAACGTGCACTTTCCCAAGGGTAGACAGACATTTACGTAGGAGACAACGACCCCAAGATATCCAAGAAGTAGACGCGAGCCCATCCGATCGATTGGAGCTTTTATCCCCGATCTTATTGCCAGCGAGAATTAGATTCAACGTAAATTAAACTTTCTATTTCTAATTGACAGCTACACCCCGGGCTACTTTCTCCATCCTCCTCTCGTTTCCGTCTGGCGTTTCCACCCCCGAGATTTGTCCTTCAAGCCAGACGGTCGTAAACCTCGATTCCCCGAAACGTAGCAGGGTCTCCCTTCTTTCCGACATGCGTCTGGGTCGAGTTTCAGCCTCCTCGTCTAGCTTTTCGCAATTGCCCTTTCGCTTTCTCTTCGCAGACAACACCCCACTCTCTCGCCGTCGTCCATAGTCAGCAGACGCGGTTGGTTGGGAGCAACAGGCCCTCTTATCGACCCTGTTTTGTGCGTACTTCTCGTCCTTTTCACCCTCTGTTTCTTCAAGGAATGGAAACGAGTAGACGAACAAAATCAAGAGTTATTCTTGCGTGATTATTACTACTTTTTGCTTTTTACTCAAATTTAATTTATTATTTGTTAAGTGTATACATTAATATGATGATTGTTCACTTTGAAAATAACCAAAGAAATGGATTAATTTATTTTGACACATTAAAGTTAAAAATAATGTTATTTAACTCAAGAGATTGTATTTCTTTAACATCTAACAATGCTTAGAATATATTAAAAATAACTTATATTGGGTATATATATAATTTGACATAAATTTAACAGTGTACAAGATGATATTATAAAAATTATGAAATTTGCTAAAGATTAATTAATGCTAGATGAGATGCTCTTCTATATAAAGCATTCTCTTGACGACAAGCACTGCTTCTAATTCTCCGTTTTCCTCTCAGTCGGAAATCTAGCGATAGAATCGGGCGAGTTCACAATCGCGCTCTATGTCGGGACCAGCAAACCGCAGACAGGCAGAGGAAATTAAGTGAGGCCCAACAAAGAAACGCGCCGGATATTAGCTACTAGGCGCTCTCACAAACCAGTAACAGGAACGGACGGGCGGTAGCGACGAAAAAAAAAAACAGGATCTAATTTACTTGCAACTGAATAAACAATGTAAATTCAGTCTTTCTTGTGAATTTTATTTTCCATTGTCGCGACACGTTTCCCATGTCTAAACAGTCGTTTTTTTTTATCGCCGCTGCAGCATTGCTCCGTTTTTCGTGCGCGAAAGCCAGTTTAGAATTTTCCCAGGGAGATGTGCGCGAAAGCAAGAGCTTTCACGGCGCATACCTCGTGTAACATTCGCTTCGTTTTATGTAAAATCTCTGACGACGGAAGTCGATGAGCGTAGTTAACACAGTCTCGGATCCGCGATTGCGCTATGATATCTGAGCTCGCGAATTTAATACGGACATCTGTAATTGTAATAATTTAAAAATTATAAATACAATTAAGTTATATTTACAATGGTATTTTATGTTTATATATTTTAAGTTTGAGATAAAATATTTTGTAGGATACGCAAGACTACACAGGTTTGCAAAATTTGATTTTTTGTGCTGTTTCGTAATGTTACCGGTCGTTAGCGATCGGAGAAATCGGAGAAAACCGGGAAAAATGAGGGAAATTATTATCGAATCTGTGAAATTGGCACGACATTCTATTAATGTCAAAAAAATAAAAACAGTTCCAGTAGCACTTTTCATAGCTCCACAGTTCTATATGAAAATAAAGTCCCGCATTTTTTATATAAAAAAAACCAAATTTGAAGATATGGCGTGCTAACTTTGCGAATCTAGCACAATTTTTCATTAAACGAGAAAACAACAAATAATACCACTTATTTTAGCAACAGTTCCCGATAGTTTTAATAAAAATCTACTGACATATGCTCTGTGGAAACGAAATTCCAACAATTACCCTTTTTTATACGTTTTAAATATATAGAAAATAGACTGACACTTGAAGAAGGGTTGTCGTTCTGATTGTTTATGCTGATTGTTTTAGCAGATTTAGCGACTGTTTTAACAAAGTTGTACACTTTACAATCAGAGTTCCGGCGGAAAATTGAAAAATTTTGAAAAAAATGTTATAGATTTTTAAAATTTCTATTTGAAATAAAATATAAAAAGTTTAAAGGCGATTTAGAACTTGGAATAAAAAATTATTTTAATAAAAAGTAGACACGCTTTTAAAAAATAATTAAAATCAAAAATGAGAAAATGTTGATTTAAACTATAACATTGTATTACTGAATATAAATATTGACTTCATTTAAACTATTTTACATATGTATAATATTTATTCTATATATATATATGTACGGAAAGTATAAAATAAATTTCCAATTCTAGTCATTTTTGTAAAGACTGTATACCTGATATTTTTCTTCTTAACAGTTATATTTAAAAAAATATAAGAGATATCATGTTCTAGATATTTTTCTAAATCTCTTGTGTTTTCAAGGAATATACTTGTTTGAAAACATCTTACAAAGATTACTGCTGTTTGCCAAAACAAACTGCTCAAAAGCCTCTTGTCGATCGATAGCTGTGTGCGTAAACTACTCCTCGTTTTAACTCACATTTTCCCGTTTTATTCCTCGATAGTTCGCGTAGTTGAATTTAGTACCTCTTGCTCCGCCCTAATCTTCTGCAGTTCACAATTGAGCTGAATGGAGATTTAAGTGCGGTCTGAATTAAAGTTAGGCACTACGGCAGAAATTCGCGAATCTTTCATTTTACGCGCGGTACTTTTATAACCTCTATCTTTCATTATAATACAGATAGAGTGGATTAGTCATCCGTCCTTTGTAGCACGAAAATATGTACATGAACGATTCTGCTTTTACATCCGACGGGTTCTGACTCAAAAGAATATTGTATTACAATCTTGGCATTTTACAATTACTTATTTTTTTTTTTACCCGCGTTTAAGAGAAATTGCAGAAGAGATCAGTCCTCTGAATCATTTCGTTCTGGAGTGCGTATATAATTTTATGAACACATCAGCGAGATTACTTTTCTTTGTAAGACCCTCCCTAGGCTCGTCCTTATATTTACGTTTAAGGCTGCCTGGTATTACTTTCTGAGATTTTAATTTTGTAGGTCGACGACCTCGCGCGCGTTTGAAACGTCGCGAGATATTTACGATTGTAATTATCGCCGTCTCGTCTCTTTCCTGTGGAAATCCATCACGAAAAACCACGGTATCTGTTAATCTGTGATGGCGCAATCGCTTATCGCTTTATCCTGCAATATTATCGCGAGCGTTTCGGGAGCGGCCCGGCCCCGGCCCGTCCTCTCATGGCCGAGCTCACGAAATTTTTAGGTGAGGTCGATCGAAATCACCTCCGCGATGTACAGTCCCGACTTTGTTCGAGTTTACTCTAGGATCGATTAATGCAGCTATATGTCGATACCAACATAGTATTCGACTTCATGCACACATGGTGTCCAAAGAAAAGCTACTCTAGATATCCTCAAGTAGGAAATTAAACGCTTGACTCGCCATATTTTTCAAGGTCTGCTTAAGATATTATAAAATGAGAAAAAATAAATTATGTATAAGATAGACTAAGATATTCGCGCATCTCATTCTATCTAATGCATCTATCTTATTTTATATTAAGCTGAAAAATTCTAAAAGTATGGCAGATCAATTAGAAACCGTTCAAACGATATCTAATTTCTTGAAGATTTTTACGTGACGCGATCGAAGGACTGCTATATTTCGTGAAGAAGCAAATGGAAAATATGAAATAAAGTTTGGTTGCTGAAAATTCTATTTTTAGGAAAAGCAGTCTGTCGCAGAAGTTGACGTGATATACATACGTGATATATATACGTGGATCTGGGATTCGGTTCTTTCGAAATATATTTCAATAATTTTATCGAGACACACCCCGTATGTGCTTGTACACGTGGAAGACTCTTATGACTCTCCGACTCTTCGAGTTCAGACGAGTTTGCCTTCCAAGTGCATTATCGGATACTCTGTAGTTTTGGGAAAGAAAGCGGGTCGACCGCGATATTTCGTGGGTATCACGCGAAAAAATATACTCAACGTGAGTCTCGTGCGAGTCGGGGACATTCTTTCACGCCACCTTAAAACTCGTTGCTTCGCTCTTCGAGATGCATTGTCGTCGTGCCGGCAATAAAAAAACGAAAGCGGAGACCGGGAATGTGAAGTGTTGGAAACGTTACATCGCGAGCAAATTATGCACCTGTAGCTGTAACGCAAAAACGAGGAAAGAATAAGAATTAAACACACACATCACGAGCTCTTAAATCCGTTTCAGCGGATAATTGTTTCTCGGAGAGAAAAGACTAATATGATAACGGTGCGTTTTTTTTTTGTAATACTTCCAAATTTATAGGGCAGCCCCCCGCCCCCTTTTTAAATCATTAATAAAATTGAATCGCTAAACCTAGAAACTTTACGTGACGTGCGAATGAACAGTTCGAAAAACAATTTGCGATACGAGGGAGGCCGTACGCCGAAAGTTTTTAATTAGTACAAACCGCCGCAGGTTTAATTACGGAATGTGCGCGCAATGGTAGTACTTAAGTATGCTACTTTATGGAACGGAACAATAAACCTGCTAAATTACAGCGGCAAACGTAGCAAAGTAGTAACAGCTATTAAAACTTCAGTCAGACGGCGCATAATGAAGTTCCCGAAGCTGCGAAACTTGCAAGGCTTAACTGTACGATTGCTACGCGGTAGGGCTTATATTGTTTCAATAACTATTAGTGTGTTTTCTCGATTTTAAAGAGCTCGCTACGATTACAGCAAAAATGGAATCGGATTGCAGCAGGATAAAGGAAACTCGTCTAGTACCATCAGTATAGTATCTGTGTATCGAGAAAATTAATCCACCAGCGGATTAATGGAAATCTCGTGAACGTGGAGGTTCGAAGCGACACGTGAGATTGTTGCCATTTGAATGATTTCACCATCGTTACTGCATCGAAGAGCGAATCTCTCGGATTCGGTTTCGAATAATATGAGAGAGACCTTTCGACAAAATAAAATTTACTCTCTCGCATCAAAGATAGAGAGAGAGAGAGAGAGAGAGAGAGAGGGAGGAGGGAGGGAGAGAACGAGAACGATAAGTCACGGACGTCACGTACGCGAGCCTGTTATTCGCAAAAATGAGGACAGGGTGAAAAAAAATTCCCCAACGACTACAATTGCACGCCGAGGAGACGTGACTAATACACATCGCGCGCAGGGCACGTGAAGACATAGAGCATATGATGCGTGCCTGCGCGTAATTCTTCTTCCTGTCTACAGGGTGAATACGCGGAGCGCGGAGCAAGATAATAACCACGAAGAACGATACGTCCAGACTCGCATAATTTTCCGTTATAATTAAACGTTCATTACGTTTAATGACGGGCACGACAACGGTTTCCAGCTTGCTTAAAAATACGACGTTCGGTGCCTTGATTCTCTTCTACGAGCACGAACGACGCAACTAGTCGTTCGTGAAGGTGCTCAACGCTATCCTTTTCTTTTTCCTTTTCTTTTTTTATATTAAACTACCGCAGTTCTCCGAAGGAAGGAGATACCGCATAATTCACGTTGAGGGCGTATGCGGAGTGGTTGGCCCAATTAGTATACGTTCGTATAGTTTTCTAGCTCTCGTGAAGCGCTCGTCGTTCGACAAATGCAGTCGATATTCTCGAAAAATGTATAGGCAAGGGCACTCGTGACCGGAACACATGGTGGACTGGTATTACGAAAGTTTTTAATTGCAGGTATCTTCAACTTTTCCTCTCCTTTTCTAAATTTTTTTTTTCTTTTTCTGTCACCGTTTGCCGTTCGCCGCCAATCTTCGACTTTCGCATATTCACCACGGAGACCAACCATCCATCTCTCTCATTCTCTCTTTTTCTCTTCCTTCGTCTTTTTATCTGAATAAAAATGTTAGCATCTCTCGTTTCGCTCACTGAAACGTGTTCCCGTGCGTGCAAACCGCCACTTTGCACCAGAACGAGGAAATTAATTAAAGCGTCTCGTTCCCCCGTGCATCTGCGGGATGAGAAGGTGCCGGAGGGAAACAAATGAGGAGCGTAGCGCTTGAGATGAGACGCAAACCTGAGAAGAGAGGCTGGAATTTAACATTGAGCTTACACAGCGAAGCTCCCGGCGTTTCCGTTAATAGATTCCTTTCTCCACGCTCTTTTCTTTTTTTTTTTTTTTTAACAAAAGTTTGACGGGCGAACAATCGCGGATTTGGGAGTGGTTTCGGCGTTCCCCGTTTCCCTTCTGTTCGCAGGGGTACCAACGGGTGATTGATCGTTGTAACTAACTTCGAAGTATTGAATTAAATGCATATTACTTGACCGCGGAACTTCGGTCGATCCGGGAACGTCCGACACAGGAACAAGCGTTCCCGACCTTTCCCACCATCCTCGTTATTCTGAGTGCATGGCGGTTAACGTCGGTGCATACCTACTGACGACGTTAATTAATGCACTGGCGTTTCACTCCTGGTACATCCATGGGAGCGAACCGTCGACGTTGAGTGCACACCGATGCATCGCAGCCCGTCACGTTACAAGTAGTAGCTATCGGGAGGGTTGAAACGTACCCTTCACTCCGTTGCTTATACAGACACGACGACGTCGATAGATGGGTGCGCGAGATTCCCGAGGGATCTCTTAACGGTGTAATATCGAAAAGAATCATTTACTTGATATGGATGTTATCGCGTAAAATTAAGAGAAAAAATGACGATATCAATTACTCAAGAATTAAGGTTAATTAGTTGCTATTAATTATATTACAATTAATTTTAATAGCCTTAATTAATCATGGAATTTACCCGAGATCCCCACGAAAGTAAAGTATAATTAGGTCTCGTGAACAGTTTCGTAAGTTTGTGTTATAATAACGGTGCAAGTTGCGTTCTTCATTCATAAAAGAATTCTATTTATGCTTTCATTCCGTACTCCCGGCTTTTCATTCGTCGTACAAGGGTGCCTTGTCCTATTGCTCTTGGGAGAGCAAGATCGAGCGGCGAGGCAGTGCCGCATAGCGAATGCGAGAAATACGTTCTACGCGGAATGGAAAGTCGAGGAAATGTGAAGGGACGCCGCGCGCCGCTGCTGCGGCGAGTTTTGTTAAAAATAAGAGCTCAAGGGACATGCAGAAATGGGAAATTATTCCGACGTCGACGTGATATTTCAGCAGCTGATGCAGGGAGAGACGCTACGAATATGCATCTCCGGATATTGCGCGATATTATATTTATTTCTAAATGCACTTTATGAGTCCCGCGCTCGTCGAACGAGATATTAGCATGGGTGACGAAGCATGATTTATGACGAAAATGTTTCTTAGCGTTTAATGAAAATATCCCGAGCTTCTTGCAGCTGAATTATTGCTTGACATTTCAACCGCATACAGAAATATCCTGCTACTTACGACTACTTTGACTTTCGGATTTTCACACATTTTACATCAGTATGCGCTGGAAAAAGATGAAGAATAAATTGAACCGAGATTAAAATTAATCTACATTCGTGGAAACAGACATTAAATCTCGATTCCTGTTCTGCGCGTTTCTTTTCTTTGAAATATTAAAAGCCAAGTAATGTATTATAACATTTGTATACAATTTTTTTTAATACATTATAATCTTACAAATATTTTCTGAAGATGTTCAAGTATATGTAAAAATTATTTCATAATTTTTGTATACGATAGAGATGATGAAAACTTTATTGCTGATAGAGAAAGAATACCAATAGATTTAGTATTACATGATTACTGTTTGAAATGACTTACGAAATCTCAGAATGTAACCCTGTCAATAATAAAAATATCTGTATTTTTTTCGAATTGCGGCTTAGTATATTATATATTAATTGTTTTTCACTTTAAGCATTCAGAAATCCTAGAGCCTGTCCATCGAGTTGCCAATCGCGAGTGAACGTAGACCGAAATTAAGAACACGCACCCTTGTCTCGCGCGTGTCAAAACTACCATATCTAAAAGTTCAAAAGGGTGCATAATTAATATTTTCTACGACGCTACACCGTTTTAATTCGGCTTTTGGATACGCCACTGGTGTCTAGAACAGTGCTACGTGTACGAATCGTACGTGCCGCGGAATATACGTGATATTGGCACGCAAATCCAACCCCTCTTTACTATTTCCTTCTCTTCCCCCCCCCCTCCACCCTCCTCTCGTTCTCTTCTCTTTCTCTTTCACTCCTTCCGCCTTTCTCACAGTGACGAGGGGCGTGCAAAGAGAGCTAGAGTGCAGAGACCGATCAAAAGGACATCGCGTGCCGCCCGCTCGTTCCGTTCTCCCCTCCGGTTCGTGCCATTTTTTCTCGTTATTCGCATTTCAATTAACCTTGTTGCTATTCCCGCCGGTTTTTTGTGCGCCCGTGTCATCGCGGCCAACGCTCGAAAACTATTTGTCGCCCCGTATTGGGAGGGACTGTGTCATCTATTTTCTCTCAACACGTTTATCCGTACCAGAAAAAATTGTATGTCAACATTCGTCTTCTTTTCTTACGCATTTTATTATGCATTAGAGAATACACGATATAGTTTCGAGAGAAGGGTGTGTTACTGATCAGAATGTTGCGTGTCGGGCATTCATTACGCCGCGTCACATCGTCTCGTTTTTTCATCCCCGTGTAATTTAATTAAACCCGCGGTTACTCACCTGGCGTGCGTTTCGTATTTAAATTTCTCCGTACCAGCGGCTTTGAATTTTTTATCCTATAACGATTTGTGCGTTGCACCCATGCGAGAATACTTCTTTCCTCTATCACCCCTCTTCGAAGGACAAACGATTTCTGCCGTAATAGTTCGTGCGGTTACAACAAACTTTCTCACGTATCGCCAACTCGCATTGAAGTGGAAACATCTGATTGCATGAAGACACGCAAAGTTTAACATCTTGTTCGATCCGGGGCGCGTACGAGCACCGATATGTGTTCACTGTTAAACGAAATCGATAGACGTTTACATTGCTAGACAGTAATGCTAATTCTCCGTTCAAGAAGAAATAATTTTAGACACACGATATAGATATAAATCATTGTATTGCTGATAGAAATGTATGCACTTTTTTAAAGACATCCAGTTATTGATGTCTGATATTATTGTATTTTTATTATTTGTAACAATACTGCATAGGAAATGGTCTTGATAAAATTCTATTTAATGGCTCTCTCTCTCTCTCTCTCTCTCTCTCTCTGAAGCTGTTTTTTAGATAAAAATATGTGCATTTCCGCAGGTACTCACACTCTATAGTATTAATAATTATTAATAAGTTCAATTAGTATTAATAAAATTATTATTAAAGTGTTAATAAATTATTACGAGTTAAAATACTGCGTAGTCCATTTAATAAAGTAAATCCTTTTTTTTCTTTAATAAATCGGTTCAGATTTTGAACATTTTTAATGTACAGTAACTGCAGAGCGGTATATCTTGATTAGGATCCTATAAATAATTTTACTTCCCAGTTACTAAGCAGAAATTAATAACTATCCAGTAATTGTTTAAAAAAAATATATGAAATTTTTAGGATAAATATTTCAAATTTCCAGAATACACAGACGGATTCAGACATTGTATTTTGACTTGTTGTATAAAACGAAAAATTTTGTTTTTGCAAGAAATCTTCTGTTCACAGAGCATCCTTGGAAGAAGCAAGCGATTGAATAAGTTAGATATGAAAATATATCCTCTTTACTCTTTGCGTTTCATCTTGATGCAACGCGAGTATATCGACGTACTTTATGCAGCTGACGATTCTCCAAAAGCTACTCGACGAGAGGATCGTTCAGCTGTTTGCAAAATATTTATGGTACCTAGGTATTATACTGTCAGCGCGTTTTGTTTGTGTATATTTTATGCGAGGTATGGCTAAGCCAAGAATTGGCAAACGTTTCTAACAATATATTTGCAATATATTTGCAAACACTTCCTTAATCAATAATTCGAAGCCGCATTCTCTCGATTCTACGTGAATGCTAACCCAATGCTATGCTTTTAAATATGTATACGTACGTATTGCCGAAGAAATCCCATTAGGGACGTATGCGTCCGTGTTCGTAGTTTCATGACTGATCGCGATTTAACTTATTGATCATGTTGAGAAAGTTTTCGCCGTTCTGTATCCGTATATATAGCGCAATATGTCAACTCGATTCGAATTCCGTATTCCCGTTTCCTCCTCGCGGCATACTCTGCTAATCGTGGAGCGCGCAGTGATTATGTCGCTTTGTGGTGTTTAGTTTACCATTTCGTAAGAGCGCATCTCCGCGAACTCAATACGCGCCGAAACTTCGTAATTTGCGCGAAGCGTCGCGTCCTCGCGACGATGTCGGCACTCAGTTTTCGCCGGCAAAGTTTCGTTGGAAGTCTCCGTTTGCGGTAAAAATAAATTAGCGCTGACTTGCAAATTGCGTTTCGTCAGCAAATACGATGGAACGGTGAAGACTGTGGAGGAGGTACTGACATTTTTTTCCCTCCTCTCAACACCGCTGTACTTTTCGTATTGATAAAACAGTTTTAGTTTTATGTTCGCGGAACGACGCGGTAGCCATTCGCAAAAGGTCACACTGTCCTGAAGACTTATATCACGGGTAAATAAAGTGTCCGGTACCTTACAGCAAATGACGTTACTTTGTCAGTCTCAGTTGGGTGAACCAGTTTCAACGCCATTTCGGGAAATGTTGAAAGAAAATGTTTGCTTTAGGAGCCAACCGATTAAATACTGTCAAAATATGAGATGTTGATGTTATTATCTTCATGAGATTGATAAAGTTTTTATTTAACGTCGTGCTTCGCGAAAATTTATTTCAAATGCTTTCCTACACTGTAATAAACATTTTGTGTTTGTGTTAGAAACGACTCACTTAAGTCCTTGTTAAAATTTTATGTCGGATTTTTGATATGAGTGTTAATATTTAATATATTGTGATTATGTTATTTGAATATTTTGTGTTAAATTGTTTAATATTTTTTAATGTTAAAATAACACAATTTATAGAGGAATAAGTGAATAAATAACAAAATTAATGTTTTAAACCATAAATTATAATAAAACAAATAAATAAAATACATTAATTTGACATTAATTTAACATATTATAATATGAATGTTAATTTTTATGAAGAAATATGATTGCTTACAAATTGTTTTTTTTGCATCAATTTTTTATATAATATGATATTTGTGTTACTTTCTAATATATTTATTTTGTGTTAAATTAACATAAAATTATGCGTTTGGGACACGTAAGGTATTAAATTTAATAGAAATTTTCCAACTGCGTAGGCGAGAGATATTAATTATATCTCGCAACGAGAGAGAAAGACTGGTCTCGCTTTGTCAGGCGTCGAAGCGTTAATTTTGCGCATCAAAGATATTTATGTGACAAAATATCACGGTGATGATCAAAACTTGGGTGTATCTGTATACGTCGTTCAAAAAGGATAGTGTACGTTCGCGCTTGAGCATTGCGACGCTGGCGCACTGTTCGTGCAATTTTCGTTCGTATATGCTGCAGCTTTCAGACCGCAGCTTTCACGGTAAATTACACGGGCTTAATCAAACAGCAGTAGTTGGTCTTGGAAGATTGTAATCGCTGCGACGACAATTCGATGAACTACAACGAGGAGAGTGGTTGCGTGCCACTAGACAAATTGCAAGTTCGTAGTTACAACGAAGGAATTTTCGCATAGCAATATAGTACACGTTTATAGTCCTTCTCCCCCTTATTACAGAATAATTTATAGCGACGTTATATTTTAGCAGTGAAGAGAAGTCCTACGATAGAATAGTCTTTACATTGAAATTATGGCTCGTATTTCTGCTTCGCTTGTACATTGACGGTGATATAATGCAGGATTTCTCGGATCCAGCGAACGTGCGTTCATCCACAGGTTCTTTGATCAATTCAGAATTCTTTGATCAGCGGAAATTAAATGAAGAATAAGGTATTTGCACTTGCGAAGCCTAGCAATCGTTCCGCCCGTCGACGTTTTCTGTTATGGCGCATATATACTAGTCAGCTTCAAATTGATCAAAGAATCCGTAGATGAAACGTAACATCCCGTGAATAATCGCCGTGAAAAGTTTCGCCGGTCTAATCGTCTGGCAGCACGAGGAAAACGCGACGGTACGCGCGCCTATCGGGAGTTAAAGCTTTAACAAAGCTTCTCGCCCTTTCGACGCACGCCGTCGTTCGCCGCTGGTATTTAACTATGAGAAAGAGAAGTAGGGAGAAAGAGAGTCGAGAAACATGCGGGCTTGGCGGAGAAAATAAGGTGGAGGGACGAAAAGAGAGAGAGAGAGAGAAAGGGGCGAGGCCCGGCTTTACGCCACGTCCATTAGGAAATGAGGCATCCCGAGCTTAACGAAGTCGCGACTAACGCTTCCACAACGCCTCCACCGCGTTTCCCACGCTCGCTTTACTTCGAATTACTCTCGGATTTGGATAAGGCAGGCGCGAAGACAACCGCATTACCGCGTCTTTTCTCGACGCGCCGTTTCTCGTTTAATCTTACGCTGCTGTACGCCGGGAATATTTCCCTAATTGCTATCCTGCGAATTACACGCGCACGGATATAAATTCGTTTCTACGATAACGCTTCACCGTTGACACGCGATCGTGCCCTTCGACCCGGCATTTTGCTTAGGGCGTGTTTGGATTCTCCACCCGCGAGAGAAGAATGGCCCCTGTGTCATCTTATCTTTGTTTAATTTAACGTCTCACTACGCCACTACGGAAACAACACTGTGGTGTGTCTAATCCAATTTGTTCATAGCTTTCATAAAAGGAATGTATTGTGAAAATTTTTTTAATCAAAATGCCATTAAAGAGCATAACTGTACCAGACAACTGCATGTACCTTTTAATAATAAAAAAGTTGTAAACATTGGAAAAAGTATCGGTGAGGTATTGTAAATAAGTTGAGTATACTCTCTGAGAGAAAAATGTACTAAACTTTAATAAATCCACAAAAGAGTCAATTATACTCCAACATCTAAAAATTTAGCTAGAATTGGATTTCAAAATAATTACATAGAAGTCTCAGGCATGATGAGCAATGTGCTGCAAGAAGTTTTAATTGATGTTTTACAACTAGCTTGAACGTCCCTTATAATTATTTTGATGATGCAACGAAATTATTTTCAGAATTGTATCTACCTAAACTTTTAGATATTTCAGCAAAATTGTTCTTTCCGTGTATTTGTTCAAATAGTACTAACTTAATAATTATTTAGGATGAATAAATATTCACTAAATGAAAAAGTGATAGTTACATTGAGTTAATTGTTCTTGCTTTAAATAAATATATGTTTATATTGTATCTTAATATTCAGCTAATAAGGTTGTCACAAGATTGGAAATCAGAAAAATCAGAAAATTGAATTAGGGAAATTGAAAATAGTTAACAAAAAATCAGGAACTTTTATAAAATTTTCTAAAAAATTAAAATTCTTCGCTTTAAAGAAATTTAATATATACATACATCACATCTACGCAGTTTGAAATTCTATCAACTTAATAATTAAGAATGCAAGAATAGTGTTAGGAATAAATTATTTTGTTATGAAATCGATCTTAACAAAATATTTAACGATTTTCAAATCAGGAAACAAAAATTTAAAAAAAATGTTAATATTATTGAAGTCAGAAAAAACCTTAAAATTTTGTTTGGAAATGAGGGAAAGTTATGAAATTTTCGAATGAGGAATTTGTGACAACCTTATAGTACCTATACTATATTTAAATAAATATTTATTAAAATTTAGTTAGATTTTTATAAAAGATATAAAAGAATTTTAATTTATTAAAATTTTTAGTTAAATTTAGTAAAATTTTTTCACTCAATGTATGCCATATCAAATAGATGTTTGAGGTAGCATTTAGTGAACAAAAAGAATAAGATGATACAAGGGTAGGAAATCCGAATATTGTGCAGGTATCTCAATTGTGAATGCGCCACGCGTTTGTCTCTGTTTACGCATGCGATTCTTTTTCGTTTACGTAAATATTTCAGCTATTTGTAGCGGAGGAATGCTTGGCTTTTAGCACGATTGCCTTAGTCCTACATATTTTTCTTTACACGGCGCAGTTCCGTGAACATTTTCGCATCGATATACCTCGATATTAATATTTATACCCCATTAATATTATTGTTATGTACCTCGTATAGTGTTCGAGTTTCTTCGTGATAAAGATTAACGACTGCCCGGTTATGATGCAACGCGCAGTAAATGATAAATTGTTGTCGCTGTTGGTGACTATTATTGCTACCGTTGCCGATGGGATGGCCGTTTTACTCGGGGCGACTATTAATTAACACAGCTCGATGATACCTGACAAACCTTTTTTTCATGCCGATCGAACAACCATTGAAATATTGGGCCTCCGAGCCCTTTTTAAGCGACATCCCGTGGTCGCTGTAACAGCTAAAATATTTCTCTTTCCATCGCTCCATATCTACAATTAACGCGTACATTTTAATCGCTAATTTTTTGAAGCATTGAATCAATCAGCGACTATATGAGTTATTATCGTCAGGAATCGTTAAGCTAGTCATACATACCTTGAAATATTCATGAAGGCAGTAACGGAGGACGCACTCACGCCGTTAATGAAATGATCCATTGCCGTGATAATCGACTTAATAATAATAATACTGTTCAATCATACCGGAGAGCGCCAGCCCCCAAGCTCATTTCCCAATTCCGTGTTCTTCGTCATTGAATGCCGGAAACGTCAATCTAGGAATTATGCTATATATCGAAATACGATAATAAACGCATAAATACTAACGAACCAGCACTAAATGTTACACGCGAATAGCGATTACAATTAAATGTCGACTGTAAAGCGGCATTTGCATAATTAATTGAGACAAACCGCGTTCGGTCAAGGCGGTGAAAGAAAAATCTTTAGGTGACGGCTTCAGTCAAGGCGGTGAAAGAAAAATCTTTAGGTGACGGCTTCAGTCAAGGATATGATGGAAGTAGCGCGCGGTCACTTCGCTAAAAAAAGCAATTATTGTTTTTTTTTAATGTAATTATTACACACAAGGATCACCATTATTTTTTCTGATCGCCTATTAATTTTTTTATAATAGTTTTTGAAAGATTTAAAAGATTGTATAGATGACGTCTTGAATAACAATACATTTATTATTGTATATTTACGCATCTCTCATTTAACATGGGAATATTTTTATGGAAGTTATTTGATTTTTTTAATATAAATAATTACTTTGGGTTTGTTTTTACTCTGCAATTAAAATGATTATTATCATCAACATATTATATACTATTGATTGTTTTCCGATTTATTACATTGAGAGAAAAATGTATTATACTAAATTTTAATAAATAATTGCTCAAATAGTACTAATGTAACATTTATTATATTTACGGAAAGTAAATATTTATTTGCTAAATAAAAAATAATAATAATTCAATCTAATTAATGTATCTTTGTATCAAATAAATATATGTTTACTTTAGTAGGTATTAAAATCTGACACTATTAAAACAATTATTTATTTAAAAATTAACGTATTTTTCTCTCCGTGTAGTATTTAAGAACAATGTGGATTTAATTATAATTTTCTGAAAAAAGTAAGGAGGAACCAAACCAATATTACCTATATAAAAAAGAAAATAAACACGTTAAGTACACTGAAAAAAAATTAAATCTTAATACATATTTCTTTGTATAGTATACATAATAAGTATTTTACTTACAGTATATAAATATTTATTCAATAAAAATGATATTTAAATCAAATTAATATTTTTATATTAAATAATTATGTTTTTTATATTTAGTAAATATTTATTTATTTAAATAAATATTTATTAAAATTTAGTTTTTTTTACAGTGTAGCTTATATATATATATATATTTTTTTTAATAAAGATTGTAATTGAATAGAACTTTTTATTGCAGATTTTCGACGGAAAATTGCGTATTTGAAGGTTCGTAATAAATAATTATTAAAAAAGACAGAAAATATATTATACAATATATCCATACAAAATAATACTCTACAATAATTCACATTTTTTCGCTACTGGGGTATAAATATATTCCAGGTGACTATTCCCGCGCGGGTTAATGTCATACGTACATGATAATATCGTTAAAAGAGACACGTTTGGTTTTGAAAATATCACGCATTTCCATCTTGTAGACCGTACAAAATGTAAGCTGATAAGCGTGACAATTGGGATGACGAAACGGTGTAGGCGAAAAATTCATCCAAAAAATTTGCGACATCAGCGGAACGCAAAATAAGACTCCCGTTAATGACTCGGAAGTGTATTACCTCGCTTGTCCGAGGGACGCGCGGATAAACGGATGAATTGAGTTTCAGCGGCGGTGCTGAAAATGTAAATCCTGAATGCAGGCGATCTGCTTTCTCAATTATATCGTCGGTGATGGATGAATCCCAATAGGTGTCCCGTTTTCCCGAAGAAAAGCGACGCTTCCGTTCCCTTTTGTTACGGCCGCTGTGCTTCTCGGGTTTTATTCATAAATACCGCATGACAAGATGTCGCAGCGACGTCAGTCGCTTTATTTCGGAAATCGTCTTCTTTATAAGATTTGAGTCGATAAATACAACGACCATATAATATAAACTTTGCGTATTACATTTATTATGTAACTCGAGCTTCTTGTCAAGTTCATCTCGCGAAAATCAATTTTCCATAATAAATACTTTCGCAGTTAGTCTCTCGAAATTTTTCCGAGTGCAAATTAATAAATATTACATTTTCACCGGTGATGTAATTGTTAAAAGTGTGATGCAACATTAGTGGACTATTCCACAGACCACAGAGAGAAATTAGTGTCGGGCAGTTATTCATCATTCTTTTTGTTCCTTTTACATATAGAAGAAACTTTTCAACCTATCATTATGTGACTGTGCTCGCATATATGTGCTCATTATACTTACACGTGAGACGCAGTCACGTACCGTGAAAATGGGATCTTTCGAGTCTTGTTTGCCGCGTTTTCGGCTATTTTAAGGGAGACGAGCCACGGCGCGGCCTAAGCCAATTACGTAATCAAAGCGCGAAACGTGAAAGACATCCAGACAACCATAATTTACTTTCGGAAGTGTTTGCGTTTCAACGCGAAAGTCGTCATATCATTTTTTTATGCATTTCACGAGATAAATCATTTAACTTCTATTCAGAATATTTTATTCTATCTCTCTTACAGTTTCGACAATGTTTGCTTCGATAAAATGTTCTTCAAAAAGTTGTTGCACTTCCTCTGTTGGGCTTTTATATTATAAAAAGATACTCGTTCTTTTTATATACCTATATATTTTTGTCTATAGAAAATAACATATTTAAAGCTCATTAAAATCTCAGGAGAACACTTCCATTTTTTTGTGAAATAAACTTTTCTCGTGGAGATAAGTAAAATTTGATATGGGTTTAATGGACCCACGTCACCAGTCGAGAGTTAATCGTTTACGATTTAAGAAAGGTGCTATAAGAACGCGTAAGGCTGTACTCGTTCCTTTTTCCATAGGGCATTTTCTCGGGCGTTATGGTGGAAGGATATCGTCAGGGTGGAGAGAAAGAGCTACCGCAATGCAGGCAAGGGCGTTGTCAGGGGCGACCCTAGCGACCCTAAAGCCTCATTCGCACCGAATGTGCTGCGATACGTTTGCGGAACAGCACCCGCGTGTCCGATCGGTCTTTCGATTTCGGTTCAATGTGTCGACTCTGTGCAAACCATAGTTCGTCCGAACCGGTCATTCGGATTTGTGTACTCGTCATTTGTCGACCGCACGTTGGTGTGATGTAAAACCGCTCTCGATTCACACATTCGCAAGCGAATTTCGTAATAAGCCGCAGAACTTGATAGACCACGATGCCGCGCTAATACCACAGCAAAATCTCCTTTCAATTGCCTGTGACTCGGTTTTACTAATGTACGAATAACTTTAATCCCGATTTAACTTATTATTTATTGAACAAAGTATCTTTTAAAATATGTAGTAATGTGAACAAATTGGAAATAAAGACCTTAAATGCTGGATCTTTAGTGGTTAAATAATTTGATTCTCATCAATTTATATACTACATATCCAATTTAGCGAGCAATTTAACAAACAATTTAATAATATTAATGTTTATAGGCGGTTTAAAATCTATCTTAGAGAGTACTCTGACGCTCCGATAACCATCTTAAAATTAGAAAGAGTAAATTGAATTAAGATTATATAAAATTAATCTTACATTAATATAATCGAGCCTGTGACGTCCAAGTTTATGTAGGTCTGTCTCAGATTTTTCTTTTTTCTTTTTCCATCATTTGAATATGTATTATATTTACTTCGTTTTAAACAACAATTTTTGAGGACAAGCAACACGGACAGATTAAACATCAATTAATATTAATATCATTTAAAATTCAATGTTTCTCGAAATATTTGAGTCACGATTTAATTCGTGTATACATTTCCGTGTCTCTCTCTCTTTCTCTCTCTCCCCCCTATTCCAACATTGTTATTTTGTTTTTTTTTTTTTCCATCGACTCATATTTGCAATTTAAAATTGTAAAAGTTTTTCTCTATAATCCAGATATCTCTCGGTGACAGGCTTACCGGTGGGTAATAGGACGCACGACGTAATCCCGTTAATTCCTCGTTATGCAAATGGCGGGACACTCGATTGCGTAATTGTGTTAACCTTCAGTTGAACTGCATCTACATTTCCGGGAGAGACACTTGGGGACATGGATTCTAAAATTCCTCCACGTACACTATAAGTCTTTTAGTTTTAGCTGCACTTTCTGCAATTACCTTGAATCTTTTTGTCCCTTCCTTCGTTCTTCTTACGAGCTCGGAGTATTCGTCTTGTTTCGCTTTAAATGCAGGAAGCGTAAGAAAATGGAGTTGAAAAGGGCACACTTCACGTTCGTCGTTTAAGTTAATTAGGAAAACTAAATTATATACGTTAAAACGAAAGCGCGAGACGGTTACTAATTCTGGCATTGTCTAACTAAATCGGTATTGCGTTTGGAGTGGATTTTAAGAAATCTGAAGTTCATATTATCAATATTCACAATATCGATCAAGATTTGATGTAAGTACCTAATTGATTGATTATCCTTTCATCCGTTCCGCCAATCCTTTCGCGACTCGATGTGAAGGGATAGTCATTAACCAGCCGGGCATAGCAGTGTCGAATTATATCAAGCGCCAAATCAAGCTCCCTGAACTCGTAGGGGGAACCGCTCTCTGTATTTACTCGTCCCATTAACGTCGGATTAGTATGTGGAACGTAAACGCGCGCGTAAAATAGAGACGAGTTAACCGAATTACCATAAATCGATGCCATGCCGTGCCTTTACCGCGTGCTTGCTCTTGCGCCTGCGGCAACATCCACGGCAACATCCAGATGCACAATGGTCGATGATGCCTTGTCTGTGTCCATTGTATCCGATGGACATCCCGCGAGCCGTTAATTCATCGCAGATTTACGTTAACCGTCTCGGTTCGTGCAATAAGTAGATAAAGACGGCCAATATTTAGAAAATTAAGGTCACGTCAACGTGTTAGCCAGTTTGGTGTGAATAGAGAAGGCAATGGAATAAATAACAATAGCAAATAATAAAGGTTTATTTATTTTTGTTGCAGGTTGATTTGAAACCTTTACGAGAGGCGACAGTGGCGGTCCCCGCGCCGAAAATTACCGAGAAGCGAAAAGCTGAGGACGCTGATGCCAGCAAGGATCTGAAGAAGGTAAATATATTCAGCTTGTTTGCGCTGACTGTTTGAGGAGCGATTTAATAAATTACAGCGCGGCTGCGCGGTATTAAAGAAAGTTGCTTTTAAAATGAGGTTGGAATGCCTATGCTTCAAGGATACTATCAATTTACGAGTTACTTCGATATTCAGTATCTCCACACGGAAAAAAAATTTATTGAATTAACCTAAAAAATCTGGCTATAATAATCTGATTATTTGATGAAAAATGAACGATTAAAAATTTTTATTTAATACAACCAAGAAATTTAGTTACTTACATTCTGTTTGATATAACCAGACAAATTTGGTGGTACGCATTCTAGTTACGGCAACCAGATAACATATGGTTACGTATGTCCTGGTTGAAACAACCAAATTATTAGTTGTAATATCATGATATATATTATTAACATAACTAGATTTTTCATTTGATGAACAATCCCAATCTGATTCGAAATAGTTAGAAAAAATTTTTTCTAGGTTACATTATTAGTTTAATTTTACATTTTTTATTAGGGATAGTTAGACAAATAATAACATGTAAATAAATTACAACACTTAAATCCAGCACTTTAATCCGATGTCTTCTGATCCATTTTTGGTACACAAGAAATTTTTGCACAATTTATACCATTCAACCGTCAACGAAGACCATTCAACCGATAGTTGAGAAGATGCCAAGATATCTACCAAACGCAATCGTTAAGAAACAAAATGTGTAACCAAATTTGTCTGGCTAAGATAACGAATATTTTAGATCATTCATATTTAACCAAATAGTCAAGTTGTTATACCCAAGCTTCATATTAATCCAATCAATTTTTTTTTCGCTTGCAAGATCTAAACTATGTTAGTGTTGCATCTAAATATTGTGGTTATGAATACCAGATCTTTTAATTATGATAACCAGAAGTTTTGTTTAATTCTGTCAATACTTTTTTAACATATATGTCACGATAAGCCAACCATGTTTTTTTATCTCCTGCAGTCACAATAACTAGATATTTGGATATTATTATTACATACGCACTAACCAAATTCTAATTATTATGATATCTAAATAGTTTGATTGCGTAACAAAATATTTGATTACAATAACCAGAAATTCTCTTCTACCAAAATTTGCTTAACCAAATATATCATGTTAATTCAACCATGGTTGTTTTTTTCGTGCAAGCTTCACTGACTCCTTTAGAAGCTTCAATTAGTCGGAAAAGCTCGTTGTTTGTTGTTTTATGCGCCGGAGTGATTTTCGGAATTACCAAGGCTTTCTACATCGACCATTTATGACGCATTTCTATTTCTGTCGTTCCATATGTTTCCCGAATCGTATCATTGCACCATACATCGTGTTATCGAGAATCACTGAGTGATTCTCGCATCGGTTAACGCCGCGTTATGCGGCTGTGCTGTTAGCCAAGGGACAGGTATGGATGTCTATTTCCAAGCCCTCGTAACTCACCGAGGGCCGACTGACAGTGCGGGAGAGAGAACGTCGCGCGTTAGAGTTAGAAGCAGATCACGTGTATCTACCCACCATCTATTCGCCGTCGCGTATCTCTGTCGTCCTCGTCGATATTCGGCGCGTCGTGGCGTGAGGCACGGCCTCATTAGTTTACCCGTTCGCTCATTAACGAAATAAACGCAGTCGAGAGGCGGTGAGTCCGGTTGGGCCTTTGAGAAACCCGAGTTATCGATAGTCACCGTTGCACGAAGCCACTGATGGCCTTTAACGTTTAGTTATACTCGGATTATAAGTCTGTTTTTCGATGCGACCAGAGTTTACGACGTTGCCGTAATAGTTGCGATAGAATAGTAAATATGTAGTATAAAAAAAAAAGATATTGGAGAACGACGTTTCTCTCGTTGTAAAGCTGGTTATTGCGACAAATATTGCCAAAGTCTCAATAGTCTAATGAGGATAATTGAGTTTCAAGATCGAGAAAGATTTCAACGTGCTATTTACAGAATTGGTTATATACATATATGTATAAATTCACTCTGAAATATTTAAACAACTAAGATCTATTTTGACCTAAAATAGATTTGTTTCTTAACAGATACAGAAGACTGTCTATATTTTATTCTTAAGATAGACTCATCCTTGTTATATTTTAGCTACACACGGATTACAAGTCTGCTTTTCGATACGCCGAAAGTTAATAACGTTGTCGTAACAGTTACGACAGAATAATATGTGACATAAAAAATCTTCCGCACTTTATTCTTGTAGACTCATCTTCGTCGTAGAGAATCGTCAAGAAAATTGCGCGTTACACAATCCTTTTTTCATGAGAATTACTTCGTGGAATGATCGTTACGTTGCATCTATGCGTTAATGGCGCATTCTCGTTCAAGTGATTTAGCGGAAGCTGTCCAATCGATCGACCATAACGACCAGAAATCATCATGGATAAAAAAGGAAATAAATATTAATTTATTCGATGCATTTCGCGAAGGAAATACGCCGCAATTTATCCCCGCTCTGCGTCCCTTCCTTCCATAATTTGCCTGCGATTAACCCCTGTGATTACCGTTGGCTGTTTATTTTTTCTCACGTTCGAGCAGTAATAGTTTACAGTTTCGCTTCGAGTTAAGCTAAGATAGCTAGGAAATTAATTGCCCAAGGCAGGCGCTTAGGAGTCTCGAGCGAGTACTTCGGCCAAGCAATAGCTCGTTAATCCACCATTGATCTAAGCAAACTCGATAGCGAAGCTCCGAAGACGTGTTTTAAACTCGTATTTAGTGCATTATTTTCCCCTACATTTTAATGCCCGGTTTTTTTTATTTGCTTGTTAACTATAATTAGGCTTAACCTGATGTTGGTAAAAAAATTGTATTTTTCTATGGTTCATCACTAAAGTGGTTTTGTAGTGAATACTTTTATAGGCTCGGTCTTCCATTATTCGTTAAAAATGTCCGTTTCTACCAATGTAATTTAATTTTAATCTCGATTTGACTAACTTTTTATCTTTTTCTAATCTTAAGAATTTGAACTGAAAGAATAAAATTAATCTTTATTGATAGAAAGGAGCATAACTTAGATTTTATCTCACTTGATGATAATGTAAAAATTATTCTAGCTATTATTATAAAAATTATTATCTAATTATTATAAAAAAATTTACACTACTATTTGGTTAAGCCTAACCACAAGTTAATCAGCAAATGAAAGAATCGGACCTTAAAGTTACCACTAGAAAACTATTAGTTTAATGATTCACATCTTTGTATTATCATCAAGTAAAGTGAGGTTGAATCTAAACTAAACCAGAAATAAACTAACCAGAAATGAAAAACTGAACTTAAGACACGCTTGAAAATACATATCTTGCCACGTGTTATTTCAGCGGGAGGAACTTTCGCGGAGAAATGAAACCGAACGAGGATCGTATCGCGCGTGAAACGACGGATGAGTAAGCAGTAAGAGAGGAGGAATTACTCGACATGCGTTTCCTCCGTCCCTCGATCAAACGTGACGGATCCAATCGATTTTGGCGCAATGGTTGAAACAAAATCACCTTAACGGAAATGTCGCGCGGCAAACAGCCCATGCACAGCAACAGGCGGCGACAAGCCGTGCCAGAGATTCGAGGCGAGGTGTTTGTGTGCGTGTGTATGTGCATTTGCGCTGGATGGTCGTTCTCCATTTTCGTTGCTCCTTTTACAACTACGTTGTGACCCGGCGTTGAGAAAGTACATTACGCTGAATGTCGCAGCTACTATACGACGTCACCTTTTGCGCGGATTTACTCCCTTCCTCGTACTCTGTCTTGCGCTTCGCACAAGAAGGGGTCGCGAAACTCTTTGCGCGTCACGATGAAAGAAACGCTCTTGGTAAGGTAGACGATACGTTACACCTAGACGCGCGAAAGTAATTTATCTCGCCGAGTCCCCGAGTGCAATGACGACTCTCTCTTTTTCTTCTATTCCAACGTGTCGTAAATTAGCCCCGGGAATACGCATGCGATGACAGATTGTTGCGCGCGAGCGACTCGATGATGAAGTAAGATATGTCGTGTGCGCGACTTAAAGGACTATCTACAATGGGAGTAATATGATGCAGTAAGTCGTAAGAAATGTATCGGTACGACTAGATGTCAAAAGATGTAGTGGTAACCCAATCCTTCGAGTTAAATAACATTTTATTATTTTTGACTTTTGTGTCAAGGTATAAATTAATCCATTTCTGTGATTAGTTGTCTCCAAGTAAACATCGTCTATATCAATATACGATATTCTGTTAAATCTTTTGGAGTGGAATCTAATTCTAAAGAGTGACAAGGAGTGTGACGATTGAGCTAGTGTTGAAAAAAGGTGGTTCAATTGTCAATTTTTAAGAGATTTCATTCTTTAGAGTTAGATTTTACTCCAAAGATTTTAGAGAATATAAACTTAGTAAATAATAAATTAAATTTGAGTCAAATTTAATACATTTTCTTAAATTAAATCAATTAACTTAATTGTTTTAGTCAAATTAACGATATATTGACCTTATAATTACTAATTACGTCAATAAGGAATTTTATTCTACTTTGTCGTCTACATGTTTTAATTCATCTTTATTTTATTCTTTTCATCAATCAATTTCAGGCTGTCTTCTCTCATATTGTAGTCAAATATTTCAACCTATTATCTAATGATATTCATTCTTCTACTTCTAACTTTACATTCAGATCAAATCAGCTGCTTCTCTTTACATAGTTTCTCATTTTTTAATATAATCCGTACATTGCATCTTTATATCTTATTTTTATTTCATTTTTTCATGCTTTTGTTTTTCATCATATTTACTATAGTAGTCTCATAATGGCGAAACTCGTTATTCACTGTTATATAGTTTTCATTATAAAACCTTTATCAAGGTCCAGGCATATACTATAAGCACTTTGCTGATGCCTTATCTTTTAGGGTGCTCGTTCTAAAATTACATCGTGTAGCATGTTTATAAATTTATATTTTTTGACACGTTAATAAAATCTATTATTAATATTATCATATTGAGCAGTGGTAACTTATACATACAATTTATAAAAATAATTCAAAGTTGACATTATAAATTTAAAAGTGTATTACAGTCGAATGTGAGCAAAATAATCGATTAGGTATGATTGATTAATTTCTTACAGCTTATTACTTAATGTACAATATTATTCACATTATACATGAACTATAATATAAGGAATAATTAAGCTCCCCATTATTTTACAGCTGTTAGTTAAATCTTATCGTGGGAAGGTGATCACGTTGCCCCATTTGCGGGGAGGGAATGAGCATGTCATCTCGTGCAGTGCGCGTGTTACGCGAATGTGTACACGCGCGAAAGACAGATACAGCGTTCGAATGCGGTAGAATTCGCTATGTCCGAAATGGGAATGCACACGCACGCGGGTCACCG
Source organism: Cyphomyrmex costatus (assembly GCF_001594065.2). Lineage (NCBI taxonomy): Eukaryota > Metazoa > Arthropoda > Insecta > Hymenoptera > Formicidae > Cyphomyrmex > Cyphomyrmex costatus. The sequence continues at coordinate 99,883 of NW_017280551.1, read as the reverse complement.
CCTGGCATGTCTCTCTTTGTCATCCTCCTCTGTGCATTCCACGCGGCTGCGTTCGTACATTCGATATTACAGCACGTGATATTCCGTTTGCAAGGTCCTCCTCCGCATAAATCCCGCCGACGAAAATATATATCTTGGCTGTCTCGTGGTTGGAGCGGTAGGAGGGCCTGCGTTCTCTACGAGGACTACGAATGTAGGACGTAGAGGCCTAAGACGAAGGGCGAGCCTAAATGGCGCGCGCGAGACAGTGAGAGGTGGAGAATGGGAAGCTTTGGTACTTCGAGGAAACCCTCGGACGATGAAAGCAACGCGGTCGATCAGCCCCCAGGAGCAAGGGAGACCGCTCGCTCGCGAACGGAGGTGGAAACAGACCCGTAGGCGGCATAGGCGGGGCGCGGATGGTCGTTCGAAACTGGGGAGTGAAAGGGAGGGATGTTTTAGGGCCGGTCGATACAGCCGAAAGTCCAGAGAGCGAGCCGAGTGGCGCGAAAATTCGTGCGGATGAGGATATATCGTCGCGCGAGGGAGTTTAAACGGAGAAACCGAGGCTCGGTCTCGAGGGTGGTTTTTGCCCCTTCCGCCTCCCTACCTCCACTTCACCACTTCACTCTTCGCCCTCGCGTCCCTCTTACACCGCTCCTCTTACCTCGCAATTCTATGCTCTTTGTAAGTCTAAGAGTCTCGTGTTTCCTCCTCTCGTCGTCGTCGTCGTCGTCGCCGGTCTTGTTCGCTTCCGTAGTTTGCGGTGGCGACTAACATTTTCGTCTGAGATCACAAACAATACGTAACGGGAGCGTTAATTATTTAAGCAAAAATTTCAAGCTTCCTTGTTACGGTTAACGAGGTACTCGACCAAGCCGAAGCCGGTTTGTTTTATTTTTCACGAGATGGCGAATTATTTCGTGTTTTTATTATTATATTTTAAAATATATTGAATGAACTGAGTGTACGCCTGTCGAAATAATGAGGTGTAGCGCGAGTAAATTTATTATCACCACAAAGAAAATTTATTTGCGTAATACGCGACTGCGATAGATTTGTGATTTACGATAAATTTGTGATACGATTTTATATAAGATTCACCGCGCACGCCGCACGTTTAATATCGCGAATGATTGGTTGTTTAATAAGAACGTTTTGTACGCGACTGTGAATATCTTTCTCCATAAACCGCCAACCTTATCTTCTTTTCTCTATCGTATTTTACATATGATTTGTACCATTTTATCTGTGCGTTTTGTTGCACGAGCTTATGCTTTATTACTTCCAAATCTGTTCTTATGTGCAATCAATTATTGTGTAATTATTCGAATTATCGTTCAGTCAGTTATGAAACGCGTTTTTGAACGTTGCAATTAATAGTAGTACTCTTGAAGCAAGCTGTTTGTTCCAGCGTACATATGCCGATGTAAAATATACATATTAATTTTCACAAATGTTCCATTTAATATCTGTTATCTCGCTCTCGCGAAAACGTGCAGGTTGAAATAGCTGATCATTATAATAATTAGCTGTAATGCAACAGCAACTCGATGCACCAATGCAAAAACGCGATTATGCACTTAGCATTATTCACTGTAACGCTCTACCGAAACGATTATAACCATGATGATAAGCGAAAAAGATGCGGGTATATTAATATCTTATTTAATTTTGCAAAAAGAATAGAAGCATCGTAAAATTATTGTTTCATTATATATTAATTTGCTCCCATAACAATGCGGTGTTGTCATTCCATTTTAATGTTGACGATTCATGAGAAATTCTCCATTTCGCTCAAATCTCTGCAACAGTCTAATTGCATTTCTACCGGGACTGTCCGTGGTTACGTTGGATAATTATATATGAACACATAAAGCCTACAGAGAAGTCTTTCTCGTCTATCGACATCGCTATGTCGATCATATTGTACCGCACGCCACTATCGGCCATCGAAAATTCGTGCAACGCCCCATATAATCCGATTTACGCCGGCCGATGCTCTCGCGATTCCGACTAATTATTGTCTGCGTTAATTAAAACGTGTCGCGTACACGGATATTAGGATCCATTAATGTAATGCGCCGTTTGTTTCGAACGAGCGAAACGCGGCCATCCGGCGCGCAGGATGTTGTTATTAATTTTAATTAACGATCTAATTAAAATGATTCCTTTGTGGGAGAGAAATCCTTTCTTGGGAAACGAGCATTATCGCACTCTTGGGTATCCGCTACTTTGTCTAAACGAAACATTTACGGCCATGTCCATGCTTTGAGTAACAGAACATTATCATTGCAATGCCATCGTGTAATGCCTGTATTAGACTATTGAAATTAAGAGTGAAATTTATTGATCAGAGAAGAAAGAAAACCGTTACCAAGTTTAATATAAACTTTGCTTTGATTGGTTAAATTCAATCCTAATCTTAATATCAATATCTGATATGAGTTTAATTTTTTAGAGTCAGAAGTTATAAATTTGCAACATTTATTGAAAAATTAAATTCAGGATAAATATACGAGAGTTATGCAAATTAATTATACTCAACAACTGAAGACTTTGAAAATAAAAATGTATGTAACATTGAACACTGAAATAGAATACTTTATTCACTATCGTAGCAAAAAAATATTTTGGTACTTCCTTGAAGATGCTTTCTCATGTCTTTGACAATAAGAAAATTCAACACTTTACACTGATCTTAAAAACTGTCATAGTCTTAACTGTTGCTGTGTTATACTTTTTTTTAAAATATTATGAAATATTTGTTTTTAAAACATTTATCGTCAGTTTTGAGACTCTGTATATATATATATTATGAATATTAATAAATGTTAATAGACTTTTTATTTACAAATTATTTTTTAGCAAAAGCAGTAAAAAATTATTTCAAAATGACGTCGTTCCTAAAACGTTAACACCTATCGTAATATCGATTTCATGGTGCAACACTGTGTGCAATGTGGATCCCCGGAACATCGCACCAAACATTTAAGCGCATAATGGATGCTCGCGTCGAAGTTACGTTGCGCTTAAATGTTCACCGAACACTTGTGTTTACGCGTTGTAGTTATGATGTTTTATTACAAGTGTGAACATGGCTTAGGGAACATTCGGAATAGAAAACGACTTGCGAGCATGCAACCACCTCGAATTTGAGTACGAAGTACGTGTCTTTATATTTACCCAAATTAATGCTCGACGTCACAACGATTCTCGCGATAGTAGCCAAATTCACTGGCAGCATGCGGGGAGCGAACCGTTCTAATGAGAGAATTTCTGAATCAGCCGGCGAGTATTCCGGTGATTTACGCTTGTTTCGCTAATCGCGCGTTCTATATCGCTGGAATATCACGGTTCGCCAAGCCTCAAACTAAAGCGAGCGGGATAGCGTCGGCAGCCAGTCCGCCGGATGCAAAGCGGGTGAAAATGCGGCGCGCATTATGCGCGTGCACGTAACGTACTGTGTACGCGAGACTGTGTAGCGTTTTACTTTTTAATTAGGCGCACGCGCTTCGACGGCATTTCCAACCTGCATTCTCATTTTGCCGTCGTTGCGCCACATTTATGCAAAGTTGCATTTATCTCATTACGTCGCACTCTTGGCGGCTTCACAACGACATCGATAAAGACGTCGTGTAATTTCGGTCATTTTGGCAAGTCAAATTGGGGAATCAAAATGGTCAAATTCTCGATATACAGGAGGAAAGTTAATACTTCCTTGATTGAATGGGATTTTGAATTAGAATTGGTTTCTGATTCGTCCAATTTTATTGCTTAATTTTTTTTGAGAGACAAAATTACCTCCAAAAAGATTTTTATTGAATTTCTGGAAAACAAATGCACGAAAAAATATTTATGATAAAAGTTGTTTGTTGTGAAATTCTGCACAAAAAGACCTCCTAATAATGTTTTTTTATCTTCAAAACTATTCTCGTATTTAATTTATCTCCAACTTAAATTTTTTTTCATTTCACATTGGTCTGCCAAACAATTAATGTCGTGTTTAATAACTTTCATTTAAATTTCATTAAACTAAACAGTCTAATGTGTGGAACCTGTACAACAACTATACAAAAATCATCTAATCTTGACAATCATTAAACTTAATAATTTGATGAACAAGATTTGACTTTATATAATTCGGACACTACCACCACAGTATTTTTTACCTCACACTTCAATAATTTATATTCTGTATGCGCTACTATTTTATGTATGTAAACATTTATATTTAATTAATTTACTTTGTCCTAAAGAGGATCAAAATCATAGGTCGAAACGTATACTATTCATCGAATAAATTGTATTAAAAGCAGACACTGATAACTTGTGTTAGCTTATATTGGCATTTTACTTATTTCTTTGGATTTATTTATCTGAGCCTATTGATTATCTTGTTTTTTAAATTTTTTTCTAAGATTTATGTCTCGTATGGCATCGTTTGGCATACTTTGATTCGAAATTCGACCGCAAAATGGACTGAGTTTGGAGCCATTCTTTCAGCGAGCACGTGTCGAGCGTGCCGTTAAGAAAATTTCGCGGATTTTCGCGGTGCGGACGACGGAACTTTTGGTCGTTTCAGAGATTTATCGTTGCTATCGGAATTCATATCGGTGCGCACTGGTGCTTTCTCTTAATGAGATCTTAAATTCTATAATGCATTTCCAAAACGCGTACCGCCATTCCTCGCGATTGATCCGTTTCGACGGACGAGATCCCGCGCGTAATTCTTTCTCGTATAAATAAATGCCGTAAATAAATGTCCACGTGTTAATTCAATAAACGGATGTCAGCTTGCTGCGGGCCACAATGCACGCGAAATCGCGCGCCGTAAGTTTCTATTTTCTACTACCCGCTGTTGTCGCGCGGTCCCGTGCCCTCTTATTGTCTGGAAATGCTTGCATTTTTTGTATGATAAATTTATTGTCGCCATACGTCAGACTCTCTCGTGTACGCGGCGTATGGAGCCGCCAGTCTGACTAGCTCGTCCACTTATCTACTACGCCCTTTATTTCAGTCGCAAGTGACAAATAACGTCGGCATGTATATCTCCGTTTTTAATCGGGTCCGCCATAAATCCGACATAACGATTTTTGCCATGGATATTATTCAGCGGAGTAAAAACTAGAGCGCGGTCGCGTACCCGGAGCAAAAATATAATTTGCTCTCTCGGAGTTAAGGATACATGATGGCTAGGGATATCCTCACCGTGTATTTTCACGTCATTATCACCGAGAATGACATCCACCCATTCTCATCACTTTTGACTACCTATTTCAGTGTCAAAGCCCCGCTATTGTCTCACGAATCTCTATTGTTTTATGTCTTTTACGTTCGTGTACAGCGCCGTTATTCCATGTATACCGGATACCACGAAGCTGCATGTAGCCACGGCTGACCACTCCGGTCACTTATCTACTGCGTTCTTTGTTCCAGGCAAAATTGGAAACGAAAGCACTGAAAGCGAAGAGGCCAGGATTCACGGACGAGCGGTACAACGAAACCAGTTATTACGTGGAGCACGGTTAGTATCTTCTGTTAGATGTTTCGTATTTAATTCAACTACGGTCCAAGGCCGGTTGCATTTAAGTTTCGAATTAACTGACGAGAATTAACACGTGTAGTTTCGTGATCTCTTTGTCTTGAAGTTGACAAATTGCGAGAATTGTTCGCGTGTCAAATTTACTCTTTCTCTATCTCGCATTCGAGATGAGTTAACGATGCTGGTCGAAAGGTACGATAGTTTTGACCAATGTTTTCCAATCTGAGCGTCCGCGAAAACCACGCAAAAATGCCGCAAACCACCAAACCCTTGAACGGGATCGGTTAATTTTCGACAGTGTTGGCCTTACACTCGGGCGTGCGGATTTGCTAGCCGCACGAGTCAAGTAATCGTGGATAATCCGTCGGATAAATACCGACCGTTGCAATAATCCGCCAGCCTTCTCGCTGATAGTTGGAATGAGGCACTCGACTATTCCCTCGGAAGCCCGAAGTGCAGGATAAAGTGAATACTGCTGCGCAACAGATTTTACGAGGCACCGACGTATTCCTATGGCTCCATCGATTTCCAATCCCTTCATTATTTTCGAATTTCAAGGCAATTTAAATAAATATCGATTGTCTTCTTTCGCGATAATGCTTTAGGTAGCCTATAAAAATAAATTTCAAGATCGATATTTTTTTAGGATGTCCAATAATTTTAATATCTTAAAGAGTCCTTAAAACCAGTATTTATATAGTCGATTCTTATATTTTAAAATTGTTTTTGACTCTCTAGGGACGAATGTTGTATATGTAACATCAGAATTGCTACAAAACTGGAAATCAAGGAAATGTCAGAGACATTGAAAATGGTCACAAAAATCAGAGAGAAACTTAAAGTACATATTATTGAAAGTATCAGGTAGTTTATCTGAAAATTAGGGGCAAATTATGGATTTTTGGGATAAAGAATTTATGTCAAAATCATGTATTTTTTCCAACGTTTATTTTAAAATTAAATTCGGGAAAAATCGTGATCTGTAGAAGTTGCGTCTAAAGATTGAAGATGAAAATATATGTAGCATTGAATAGTGAAATGCAATATAATACTTCTAACCATCAGAAAGGTTATACATTTATACATACGTATTTTAATAAATATTGATGTCATGAGTGAAAGACAGTAAGATGTACTCATACTCACCGAGGACATGTTTTCGTATCGTTCTGCACATTATATCAGCCACCTCTATATTTTTAGTAATATTATAGTTTAATTTGTTACTACAAAATGGCAGTTGCTGAAATAAAATCTAATTGAATTGTTCAGAAATGTTTGTATGATCAAATCCTTTTTTTGTTCATCATGATTGATAAATTATTCATTTACGCATTTTTTTATAGTAAAAATAATAAAAAAAATTGTTTTTTTTTTTAATAACAAAATGATGCCTAGAGAACTAAGTATACTCTCTAAAAGTTAAGTATACTTTTTTTTAAAGTAAGAATAAAGAATTGTCTCTCTGAAAAGTGAAATCGCATAATATTTTCAAAGATTACCAAAATTAAGATAATCTTTTTCAAGGTTGATTTAATTTAACCAACTTCTTAGAGTGAGTTTCCACTTCAAAGAATATATTAGTCTTGAGACATCGTAAACTAATCACGGATTCATATTAGCGTCTTAAGACATTACTTAAACCGGTCTTTTAAAATAAAAACCGGTTATGAATACCGGTCTAACAATAAGTAGTATATCAAGTTTTATGATCATTAGTTTCTTAAGTATTTATTGCGAGAATAGTTTTCTGTCAGCTCATATATCTAAAATTCAAATCGAATGACATAACATAAAGAAACGCTTATCTTAATCTTTCAATCATGCAAAGGCACCCCCCGTTACTGAAAGAAAAGCCTCAAAGGACTGCGGTAGTGCATTCGCCGCGTGCGCTCTGATAACGGCCGTTGTCGAACGATATGGTAGTACATTCTTTTGTAGAATAAAACTGTCGCGTCACTTATAAACTCCCGCTACACGGGAGATATACCTATGGCAGTTAAGTCAATTTTGATTGTAACTGCTTGCCGTAGCTGCTGCTACGGTTTATCGTGTGCCAATACGTCCCGCGATCAGAATATCCGGAACGCCCTGTGCACTCTCCGCAGCCTCTCCGTATTCTCGCTTCGCACCGTATCCGTGATATTATCCGACATCGCCGTAGATCGCCTGGTGGGCAGACACCCGCGAGCTCATTATCGTCAGCAGCCGGCAGCGGTCGTGATAACGTGACGACGTGTCGCGGGCACGGACGTGAGGAAAGCGGAATCCGAAAGCGCACTGTGGAAATGGAGAAGCGACTGGGGAATAATTAAATTACCGTTTCAACGAGAGAAAGAGACTTATCGGTTCATCGTGCGCCCGATAATCAATGTGAGTGGATACCCCCGTAGAGAGACGTCGCTATTTCCATTTCTATCGAGCGCAAACCGCGACGTTTTTCCAGCTTTAGTTTTGTCGCTTTTATAGGCCCTAGAATGCTTCAGAAAATAATGTAATCCTTTGTTGTCATGTTATGGGAACGACGAACTTGAGTGTGACAAACCCAACTCAATTAGATTGGTTTTTCACTATAAGTTTTTAATTAACTTGTATTGTAGATTGAAATAGTTGTTCTGTTTTAATATTCCAGTTTGATTTTTAACTCATTATTCAAGTATTCTGCTAAATAAACGTCTCCAGATATGTGTCTATGTCTAGGCATTTTTACGCAATGCCTTACTTGTTTATATTATTAATTTCAAATATTTTTTTGAATATAATACTACAATTTAATTGTAATCTTTAAATATACAATTGAATTATTGTATTTAAACATTACGATTAATTATAATAATGTAATATATATTTTTCATTACAATATTTATTGTAATAAGAAAGTACTTGAGATTAATAATAAATTTTGTGTAAATATCTGGATATAGGTATACATGTCCGGCCACTGGGACATTTATCTTATTCTTTAGATAATCGACTATTTTTATTTCTGGACTTTTATATTTGAAATTTTAATTCATGATGTTTTTGATTGACATAGCGCATCACTAATTTTCTCGATTTTAAATGTAACACTTAATACTTAATTTATTGACTCTACATTAAAAATGATTCAAAACTAAGAGTCCAAACGTCTATTTTTATCTTATGAAAAAAATTTATCTAACCCTGTTATTTTGTATTGACTTACATCGCCTTATTATTGAAGTTTATGATCCAATTTGATTACTTATAACTTTTTATAAATATAACGGTACACTGAAAAACTTAAATCTTGATCAATGTTTATTTGGTACAAGAACATTAATTTAATTTAACTGTCAATTTTTTTTAAGTGAGTATTTAGTTTACTTACTGCAAGTAAATGTTTTAGCACTAAAAAAATAAGATTTAATATAAATATAAAATTTGATAAATATTTGTTCAATTTACCAAGCAAATGTCACGTATGTATCTTTATTAATAAAACAATCATAGACGATGAAAAATCCTTTGAAAAAATAAAGTCGGGTATGCCGTACCCAGAGTGGTACCGAACAATTTTGTTATGCCAGACACAGCAACAGAGAAAATAATTCAACAAAGTGCACTTCATAAATGTAACAAGCAAAGGTACTTATAGCGTGATTGTAGCAATCTGTAAAAGATCTTTTAATTATGTTTTTATCGAGTCTACAAATCATTAAAGCGATAGACGATGCATCGCAATTTTAGCAATTTTCAGTTTTTAATGCTCGGGTATTCTTCTGTGCAAACCGGGATACAGCGTTTAACTTTTCTAGTAGTTCAAGTCGACGTTTCTTTCGCCGAGCCATTACATTGGCGCGATTAATGTATATCCAGAAGCGAGAAGAGAAAAGCGTAGCCTTCCCGTCTCCAGCGGGAACAATCGTTCGGCATTGTTGGATCGAGCGATACGTGCCGTATGCCGACGTGAGCTCATTATCGCGAGTTAGGTTGCCGTTCGCGATAACGGCCGTTCACGACTGCGACGAGAGAAAGAGAAAGAAATAGAGAGAGAGAGAGAGAGAGAGAGAGAGAATAGATGAGGAGGAAGTCGAGGCGAGAATACGGAATTGCCGTCGGCGGAAGACGCACGAAGAAAGACCGAAAGGGAGAGAGAGAGAATGGTTGAAGCGGCGCTCGAAGGGTACGGGGGTGGTTACAGAAACGCGAGAAAAGGGATCGATCGATCGGATATTTAGACGGGCGAATGGCAATATCGACAACCGATATCTGTTCCACATTCGAATAATAGAGCCGCGCGAACGACGCACTGGGCATCTCTCTCTCTCTCTCTCTCTCTCTCTCTCTCTCTCTCTCTTTCTCTCCCCTCTACATCTCATTCTCTCCCTTCCATCCGTGCAGCAAAACAAAGACCTATTAATGCCACTCGGAAGACAGACAGCTGCTGCACATACGTTCTCCAACCATGTTCCCCGCCCATTCCCCGTGCATCTTGCCCTTAAATGCACCACGCTCGATCGAAGACATCGCGCGGGATGTTTTAGGTATGCTCGCGGGCGCAAACTCGTTGCGAGAATTAAGGGCGGCGCATTGTCCAGAGACTGGGTCACAAGGGTTTCCGAGTCACATTCTCGAGTAAAATAGTTTTCCATTTTCTTTTTTTTTTTCTCCTGAAAAGAGGAGCTTTAGGGTGAATTTATAAAAAAAAGACGCGCGACTTGTAATACGAGATTTATATTTTTTAAAGGAGGATGTTAGGATTTTCAGGCGACGATATTATTTAGAAGCTGATTGAAACTACCTGCGGATGCCATCCTGGAGGATCTTGTTCGGCGAAATGGCGGCTTTGACCGTACTCACGGTAGTGGATGGCACGTCGTAACGCCACAAACGCCGGATTTGGAAGCCCTGAAATCCGAAACGTCGGCTTACCGTCGCGCGTGGTGCACGTTGGGGTCTCCACCATCTGCGATCAGCCCGGCAAACGCACGTGTGCACGACTTGCGGGCGAGCTACCGCGACGCGAGTTTCTACGTGATTCAAATCTAGATCCGATCCTATCCCCGAGTTAGGAAACCCGGCGTACGTTATCGAGCCGAGAAATCCTGAGTCTTAGTAATTCGATCTCGGCTAACCAGTCACCTTTTCTTCTCTTTTTCTTCTTGTTCGTGAGCTTTTTCTTCGTTCATAAAGTTTCGAAGTCGTGTTTATTCACGACGAGAAATTGACCGAAGGAATTGTTGGATAAACGAATTTCGAATGAGATATGAGATATACATTACGTTTTATCTCAATAATAAAATTCACAATATGTAGCGATCCTTGAATATCCTTGAACTCTGGTATTATCCTAGAATTTAATGTAGTCTGAAAAACTCCTAAAATTTCAGGACTGATTTGAATTTTTTGTTTTTTTTCCTTCTAAAAAAATCGAATCGTGAAAAAGAAAGAAATAACAAATATTTTCCGCGCGTGCGTAAGAATTATGTCGATAATTGTGAATTTTATGATGATTTTAGAAACTTATAATAATTTAATGAAACACCAATATACAAATTTTATCGTAAAGATTCAATAACGTACATTACTAATAGAAAAATTGATTTCAATTTAATATTATTTTAATATTACTTGATAAAAATTGTTTAATATAATTATAAATAGAATATCACATAAGGATTATTTATGGATCGTTTATGTTGAACGTTTATTTGATATTATATCTATAAAACATTAAATAATATTAGTTCAAATTTGTTTTCGTTTTAATTAATTTGTCATATAAAGTCCTAACTTGAGTATAAAACATATCAATGAAAATTAAATAAATAATAAAAATTAATCAGCTTGGAAAAATCAGGATTTTTATTTGGAATTATCCTTGAATCGATTAGCCAAATATCCCTGGGCACCTTGAAAATACTTATATGAATTGGCATTGCGATCTCCTGAAAAAATTATAACGTTGAGTGGTCGCTTTATCTACTACACGACGGAGACTTTTTAGAGAACATTGTACCTCCTTGCGTCACTATCTGCCAACAAACGTCGCTCTAATTGGTTATGAAGACACTCCTTATTGCTTTGAGCCCGCCCCGAAGACGAGTTTTGGCACTCGCCAACGTTCTTCACCGAAGGTAGAATATGCTGGCAGCCCTTCGCGACTGCGGGAACACGAGCTCCTTCGACGCCCACCTGCTCGCTGAAAGCTCTTGTGCGATTTTCTACAGTCCTATCTGGCAGACATTGGAGACTCTCGAGTTGGAGGACGGTTAACGTGATATATATCATCTCTGAAATTAGTTTCATTATATCATATATACGTATATTCAGGGCTGGGAAGTTACTTTACAAGTTAGTTATGAGTTACTTTTTATTATAGAATTTGAGTACGATAAAATTGGATATTTTATTTTTTGTGCTATATTTTATCTTTTGCTCCAATTTTATATTACTTTTTGTACTCAATTTCCATAACAAGCATATATAAAATCACCTAAAACATGACTTATAAGTAACTTATAAAGTAACTTTGTGTGTATGCCAACCCTGACATGCAATTTTTTAATTTCAAACATAGTTTTCTTATTATTTCCTTCTAACTTACCTAATTTCTCAATTTTCTTTTCACGTGATTTATTTAAACAATTTTTTATTTGAACAATATTAAAGGAATATGAGCTAAGGTAGATTCTATATTGTTATGTATATATATATATATATATAGTTGAATATTAATTAATAGTAAATCGGTTAGATACACTAATGCCATTGTCCACTGATTTATAAAAGTAAAATGCAAGTATTTTGAATTCTAAAATACATATTTACTTAACAATACAATAAAATCTATTGAGAATTTTATGGTTTAATTTGTTTTTATATTTACATTGTAAACACATATTTACGTCGTATTTAATTCGTGTACGATGGTTTTAATGTGCATCAGTGCACACGGAGTAAAGCATTCAATTGAATTCGCTATAAGTTACAAAAAGGTGCTACTAAATGGTTAATTTATTTAATTATTATAATGAATCATTTTATAGATAGCTTTATTAAGCTGAAAAGGTGACTCTTCTATGTATGGTTATACATGTATCTAATTATTCGTTGACTCTCCTGGGAAAGTGACACGTCTATTTCATTCGCTCATCTATTCAATTTATTTTACAATATTGGATCTCGACGTCGCGCCGCACGGGACGGAAGAATTCGATGGTGGATATCGGAAATTAACGTGAGCGATGCTCGGCTGAATCGCTTAATTGATTAATTAATGATATAGTAGTTATTCATTTACAATGAAATTGTAAAACGTGATGGAGAACGTGTCGAGAGACGTTGCGAAGGTACCTACGATGATGTGATATGCTCGAGATTTTGTGTAACTCGCGATGTAATATGCTTGAAGGAAGATAGTAACTGTAATAGAAGTCAGGCTGCCGTCGAATCGAGATGTAGGACGTAAGTTTGCTCCGTGTTTTACGAGCTTCCTACTTTGATGCTTGCGAACTTTCCCGATCGCGGAAAAATAGAAAAAGAGAACAGGAAATAGAATGTGTACGTTATTTCTAGCAGTAAATTTTTCTTATCTGGATTACGAATCGATATACAAATATTATTCTGAATGAGTCAAATATATATAATTCTAGAGATCTTTATCTGGAAAAGGAAAAGAGAAATAAAACAGGTCCCCTATATATACTCCTCACATCTTGTTCTGCATATTTAATTCATGTAGAAACTAACGAAAACAACCTGTGCGTGACGAAGAATTTGTCCAACTTCGCAACCGCGTGGCTTGTGTTGGTTCACGGTAGTTCGTGCTTCATCCTGTACTTAGCGGAGGACAAACAGAGATCGTGTGCGCGATATATCAAACGTCAGCCTAAGCTAGATCCTGTACGTTGATTGACTAAGTATAACGATGAACTACTTGGCCGTAATGATTCGGCTTATAGATCCTTACGTGGCGCAATCGTTAGATCGACTCATTGAACGACAGATTTAGAACACGGATTAAATGCCTGAGCAATGTAGCGCGCGCAAAAAAGAAAAAAATCGGTCGTTATTCTACATATTCTACACGGCTAACGTTTTAAAATTTGCAGAGCTTTGCGCACTCAGCGGTTGTACTGTAATGGCTGAACGTTATTCCGAGAGTTTTACGATTTAAAAAATGTCAGTTGACAAGCTTTTTGATCAACCAGAGAACGGACGTTAACGCGCGAAAGCATTAATGGTACAACGTATTTTTTATTTCATTCCCTGGTCGATATTATTACTCGTGACATATCAGCGCGGAATTTCTCATTTCGACAAAAATAACACATGATTGTTTATTGTGACGGAGAATCGTTATGCAAGATCTGTTGAAAGATAAACACCCATGCGGTTGGTCCGTAACGATATGTTACTCCTGTAAGTAGTAATGCTCGATCGGCGGCCAGCCTGTGCTAGAAAATTCTGCCCGCACAAACATCGCGATGATTGAAGTACGATAAAAGATGTATAATATTACACGTATTTTGTTTTTAATAAAAATATGAAAAATTACAAGTTTTTTTTATGCTGTATTCGAAAGTTATATAAAAAATATTTGGCGACGATTTAGAACCTGGATAAAAAATTATTTCAACGAGAAATAGACATGTTTTTAAAAAATAATTAAGAGGAAATTTTCGTTCAAAACTATAAAATTGTATTGTTATATTCAATACTACAACATTTTTATTGTTAAAAATAAATATTGAACTGTTTTACATGTATATAACATAATATTTATTTTTATATATAATAAAAAATACAAATTTCCAATTTCAGTTTTTGTAGACGCTATACATCTGATGTCTATAATATTTTCGATCGACAGTTTTAATGATTTTTCTCGTTTTAATTTTCCGATAGTGATAACTTGTCGCCTCTCGTGAATGAAAATTCGTGTGTATTATTATCCCTCATAGGCGTACACAAATCTCGTTTTGCCATCGCAAGAAACGTGCGATGGCAAAACGTCGATTTCGCGATTAATTTTTACAATGCCTTATTATCCGGTTTCACAACGATAAATTCTCCCTGTATCTCTACTTCTTACACACCGCAATTCACATCCACTCGTCTAATCTTATCTCCCCGCGAATTATACATGTCCGTGTGTAGACGGTAATACAAGCCCCGAATTTACTGGCGAACGTCGGCGGGGTATCGAGATTACACGAAATTCGCGTGCAGTGCGATGATCCGCGGGACAACACACATTGAGCATCGTGCGCGCGCCTTGCATACAGCGTGACCGTAAATTCGCACAAGTGCACCCGCGATAACGCCTCAGTCACGAAAATGTACGATATTGAACGGCATGTTTGAAAAAGAATTTGTCGGAGAGAAATGCAAAAGAGATGTGCAAAACTAATTGATTGATGCTCAATTAAGTTCTTATTATGCGGGATACGTAGAATTTAATTTATGATGGGGAATGATAAAAATTGAGAATAATTGAAATATTGATCAGAGTTCTCAGATTCATTTATATTTACGATATATAAATACGAGGTGTGGACTTATTACTGTCTCTCCTTTGATGATCTTGTGATTCTACTTCTTATATCCATGCACTAATAGATATTAAAGAAGCAATCTCTTAACCCAATCTCTTCAGTTTAATAAAATTTTGTTATTTTCAACTTGATGAGGATCAAAATATAAATCTGTTTATTTTAGTGGTAGAATTGCTTAGTTTTAAAATAAATGACGTTCGTATCAATGTATGCTCTTAGTAAATAATATAAACTATAAATTTGAGTCAAATTTAATACCTTTTTGGAATTAAACTGTTTAACACTTCATTGTTTTAGTTAAATTAATGACATGTTGAGTAAATACAGTGGCGACGTATATAGAAATGACTAAAAGAAAATGATTAAAAAGTAATTGCGTATAAATTGCGTATAAATTGACATTATAAATTTAACAGTGTAGAGATCCTCAAGTCTGGACACTCGAGACAAATATGACAGTAATATTTGTGTGATTCTTTATTGCAAAGTATATAGACTCTCATAAATTTTACGTAGTTTCCACTTTCTGCAACGCCGCCATATTTATCTTGGAAAGACTACTAAGTTACTAACTTAGTTAAAAGAGTGCCACTTAACACTCGCGACACTCATGGAATCATTTCATCTTCGTTGTTTATCAAATGTTAAATAAGAACAAATAATTCTCGAGAGCGTTATTTGCCAAATGAAATGCACTCCAAGTGTAGAGACTAGTTTTTAATAGATTTTCCTTGTTTTTTCAATCCTAACACGTAGTGTATTACATCGACATTTCACTGTTCTCGTAAATTATTCCAATCGTCTGTATGTATTATATACCTATTCCAAATGACTTTACGGGTTCTCTCATTTTCCTACAATATGAACACACGAGTTTGATTGACTTGGTCTGTCACACAGATCTTGTACGCGGATTTGCGATCACTCTGTATGTCGGATATATAATATTCTGCGTATCTCTCTATAGGCATCGCATTTCAGTCGCGAGCCCGATGTAACTCCTGTACACCATCCACATTGGAATACGTGCTTTACGCATGTTATGCAAAATGAATAGCTGTTTGCTTGACGATTGACGACAGAGCAGTTAAGGATTTAGGATGGTAAAACATTTATACGTATATGTATGCGCACGGAAATACACATTTCTCGAAAATATGCGAAGCACTCTCTTTCTCGCTTTCTCTCGTGTAAAAAGACGAAACGCGCCAGGGTGTTATGAATTATACATGTATACGGGCGAAGATCGATACGGTATTTCGAGAGTAGGATCGCGACCGGTTTAAGCTATATTTTATTATCGCCATTTGTTCGAATGCACGGATATCAGGAAATAAAATGTAACGGGTTGATGTGTATAACAAGATGGCCGATTCCGAGAGATATTAAACGCACGGGTCCGTGTTATACGAGAAGTAAGCAGGTAAATTGGTACATGTGTCTGATGGATGCAAAATTTATGATATATGGGTAACTTTATTCGCAAAAGGAAAAAGTAGAAGTTTTACGATATTTAAAGATAGGAAAATCCTCCAGTGAGCTTACGGTTGAAGCGCGGAACGGAATACATTACGAGTATGGATTGTACTCTGATTTGAAGATTGTTTCTGTTTACATGTATAGATTCCGCGCGCACACATTTTACAGCCCGTGGCGATGTATTTTTGCGACTGTGTTACGTATATATACGTCAAGTTTACCATACATTTACATACCGTGCGTAACGCCATTAAAGACTTTTCCGACCGTGAAACAGTATTTACAATCTTCTCCAGAAAACCTGGTGTCAAATATTTAGTGATATCCACGGTATCGCTCGCAGTACACCGCCCATGAATTTCACAGAGACGTGCGATTATTTTCGCTGGATTTCTCCCGCGGGACCTTCTTCTGCAGTACCGAGGTCCTCTTCGATCGTGTTTCGTCCGATCGT
This sequence comes from Cyphomyrmex costatus, assembly GCF_001594065.2. NCBI lineage: Eukaryota > Metazoa > Arthropoda > Insecta > Hymenoptera > Formicidae > Cyphomyrmex > Cyphomyrmex costatus. The sequence goes on along the minus strand of NW_017280551.1, from coordinate 82,902 downwards.
GAATTATATCCGATAGAGTAGATAAATAAATGAAATCTCTACCTACAAATAAATAGATAAATGTACTCAATTGGTTACTAAATTACTTAAAGTGCTCTCGAAATATCACTGTTACATTAATATTGTAGTAAAAAAAATAATAGTATTTTTCGAAAAGAGGAAGTAAACTATTTTTTTTGCAACTTCTGAAAAATCTTCACTTTGTACAATTCAATTAATCCTTTATTATTCGCGTAGAGTATTCAATACAGCTTCGTCTTAAATAAATTTTCTAAATGTATGAATACTATACTAATATGTGAATTATCATGTTTAGAGCGCATATTTTCTTACGATTAAACAAAATTTTGTTTATTTGTCTTTAGCTAAAGGAAAGAACGGTTTTGTTGAAGTACACAGTCGGAAAATTTGTATTAAATTTTTCAGTAAAATTAACATTTATGGACTATTAAATTCATACGCGTATTTCATTCTTATTCATCTCTTTCAATAGAATTTAATTTTAAAACGCATTATTTTCATGATGTCTTTATTTACTGATTCATTATGTTATTTTGGCAGTAAGAAATGTTAAATATATTAATTTAACACAAAATATTTAAACTGATATAATACATTATGTTAAATTAACAATAAAATATGTTAAAAATTTAACACAACATTTTAACAAGTCTACTTGAGTGGACCAACATAAATACAAAATGTTTTTACTATCTAAAAATATAGCTAGATACAGATTTGAAAATAAGTTTGATTTAAAATAATTATGTGTAGGTTGCTTAAATTGGTTGTAAGAAATTTGTGCAGCATTAATATCAACGCTCAAACGTTTTTCATAATTATTTTGATGATCCAACAAAATTATTTTTAGATTTGTATCTTTAATTAAATTTTTAGATATTTTGCAATAACACTCTTTATGTGTAGAATATTATCAATCTTTATTTAATTGTAAATCAAAGAGAGAGAGAGAGAGAGAGAGAGAGAGAGAGAGAGAGAGAATAATTAAAATTGAGATATATAATGTTAGAATGTCAGAAACACCCCACGCGAGTAATTACGTTAAAAAAAATCACAAGAGTAATATAGCGTTAATGATGTCACGAGACTGTCGTGTTGTCGTGATCAGCTGTGCGCAAAGCGTTTGAACGGAGGGACGAGTGAAAAGGATCGTTGGAAAAATGCGAGTCGGGCGAGTCGAACTGTAACGGAGGGTGGTTACTCCCGTTGTAAAAGCGGCCGTGCGTATGCACGAGTCGCCAGGTTGTGTGTGGACACGATCGATAGCGAATGAAATCTAAAGCGGCCTACGACGACACCGCCATTGGTTTGCTACTCATAAAACAAGGCGTCGTTCCAGACAGGCGGGACGTTTAGGTTCGAGGTCGCTCCTGCAACCCTCCGTAACCCGTGAACTGACTCACGACGAGACGTGGCTTCGTTTCTCCCCTGACTTTCTGAAAGCACAGCTTGATGCTGCCGATAATCGATACCAAGAATCACTCTGTTTTGTACAAAATTATAGTAGCTCTTAGAGTTTGAATAAAATGCAGAGAGTAAACGGTGCTTTGGCGAAAATTTAAAATTAATTTAACTTTTAATGGCAATTTTATATTAAATCCAATTATATATGTAGAATTACTTATTTTAATAATATTAGAAATAAAATAACGACATTTGAGTTAAAAATGTTTTTATGATATAATTAAGAAATCATATTATTCGGAAATTTAAAAATTGATATTAGCTCGGTTAACTATTAATTTGGTCTATATTTGTTGTATGTTTCATTCGCCGAATATATCTCACAATGATTAATTTTATTAAAGTTGAGCTTAAAATTAGCTGAAATACGGAATATAACTGAATTATTTAATGTATCATTAAAATGACATTGAATAACAGAATAGAACAACTTTGCCAATTATATACTGATTTTAATCTTTTACAACATAGAGCTTTCGAAAGACACCCTTCTCAAATTGCTCATGTCAGGCATTTTCATTTTTCCGGTTCAGTGTTTTTCGAAAATCAACTCTCCCACGTATGTCGACAGGATGCAAGGGCCGAAAGGGTATTTGGCCGTCGGGGGAAGAGATTTCTGTGGCGAAATTCTACGGGCGTGCCGACGGATTTTCCGTGCGCAGAGTATCGACGGAAAAACCGAGAGAGTGCCGGATAATGTTACAGAACGGAGATAGTGCAAGCAATGTCGGGGGAGAACAAAGGGAGTAAGAAAGTATTGCGGTTGTCAGAGATTAGATGTCGGGAGGCCTCGGGAACAATCTCGATATCGGGGGCAATTACTGGCTCGCTGCAATGAATACGACGTTCGTGTCTCATTGGTGTGTAATAGCGTCGTAATTACTTTAAGCTATTGATTCGATAGAATCCACGATCGTCTAAGAATAAACGAACCGAGGGGGAAAAGAGCGACTTTTTACGGTTAATTGCCGCATTACTGTACGATATACTTTTCAAGTAATTGTTATAAGTTCTTATTAAATGCAATCGTACAATTCGTTGTACGATTATACGAAGAATTCGTTCCATGCAGCGTCCATTGACAATGTGGTAGCAAATTTTTTTTATTGCCAATTCGTATCAACCTGCACTTTCTGACGTTTCCATAATGCGAAATTCCTTACCGAAGATGATGCATCTCTCATCACGACGATGTCGAGGGAAAGCTTTCTTCCTTACTGTCTATAAGTAGACTGCCTAATCTTTTTTTCTTCTTTTTTGTGCTCGTCCTTCCCCCTCCCTTCTTGTTCGTTTCTTTTTCCCTCGTATGCTCGAAGACGATTTCCTTCCGCCTCTCGAGAAGCTCTTGGCTAAACGACCGCGTCCCGATGGTTCTATTTCTCGAAAGCTCGAAAGCCCGAGAGGGATCAATCGTTCGCTGGATCCATGCCGTACGCTGAAAGAGCATGGCTAGCTCTTTCGAGACATTTCGATTGTCAAATGACCTCCGCCTCTTTTACTTCCGGCGAAGAGTGCTGCACGAGTATCGTCGTCGACATTCCGAGGGCAATTTAATTAAAGTAACTTCAGTCGGGCGAGAATACGAGAGCTTTCTCTTTTCCTTCGCGAGCTGTTTCTGTTTATTCAGGATCTTCTCCACGCCGATTCGATCTCACACAAAGGTCAAACCCTTGCCAGCTCATCCGGCGGAATACAACCGCATGCGGTCTCTTTGACACGAATGCGTTTTTGTTCTCTGCCTCCAATTTTCCTTCGTCGACCACTTTCAAAGTCTTTGTGTAATGCCCGCACAACTGCCGTTATTTCTGTTTCCGCAAGTACTCGACTCTAGCTGGAATAAATTAATCCTTCCATCCTACATGTATACGGTTGAAAGTTGCGGCAGCATCGAAGTGATTCCTCGTCAAGGAATACATGTAGAGAGACTGAGTAAAAATATCTCTTCTTTTTTTTTTTTAAACAAAACATTTATGCTAAACGCGATATGAAGCGCAGAATAATTCCACGCTCTTTTCATTTCAAATGTCAGACGTTCGTTAATCCCCTATAGGCAGGCCGTCTTTTAAACAACAGTTTTCTGATACAACGTTGTTTGTGAGAAAAATGCCTTTAACGCGACCGAACGCCCGGCGGGACATTAATCAAGTCTTCTCTATTGCTCTGGTATTTATTTTCTTTTGGTCGCGAAAAATAACAGCAAAATTGCTTGACACGAATCCTAAAGCGGAAGACTTGTCCAAGTGAAACGCGACACGATGTTCCGAAACGTGGTGAACTAACCTCAGGGCCGATGAACAGCCATTTCGAGGTCGTAAAATTCTCAGAAGTGTCTCTCTTAAGTCGGTAACAACGAACAGAACGTTTATGTCTGTTCCACCACTCGGTTTAACTGTCTCAGTATCGAGGAGTGTAATAAGATTACTCGAGAATGACGGAAGAACGCGTACTGGATGAGTCTATATCAGGCAATAATCTTTAAAGATATCAAATTATTTAATCAAGTGAGAGTGATATGGCTCGCGCCTGAATTTATTAAGTGCTGTATATCTTTCATTAACCCAGCACCGGTGATCTTTCTCTCTCGCGAGGAAGCTGAGAAAATTATTCCTCTTATCCGGGCTTATTAATCAACTTCCCGACTAGCTTCGCTTTTCTCTCTGGGCGAAAATCTCATTTGAGGGTGACACGTAACGAAGATTCGAACCGACGAATTAATTTCCACTTAATGTGGAAAGAGAGAGAGAGAGAGAGAGAGAAAGGAAAAAGCGAAATCGGGAAATAACGCGTCCGCAGAAGAAGCGTTTGAGGCACGAATCTCCAAGTCAATCGCTACCGGAGTAACAGGATGTCCCAGAAATTTAAATATGCCCTTTTCTTCCTCTTTTTATCCGGGAAAGATACGAAAGAGAAAGATGCGATCGATTTTATGTTAATCTTGACGTAAATTTCGCCCACAAAAGCAATCATTCTTGGAGCGGCACGACGGTAATAGATTTGCAAATAACAGCGACATTTTTACGTATCCGTCATAGCGTGATTTATTATGTGATTCCGCTTCGAAGACATATTCTCGTAATTCACGTTCGCCTTGGAGTACGCTCAGGCGCCAACTTGGATGTTAATCTCCGATTAATTGCGGGCGAGTGCCTGCAGCAATCGCGCGAATCATTTCGTAATGTAACTAATATAACCCGTTAAACCTCGTGACATTTAAAGACGGCTTACGGAATTCGAAGTAATTATCGTTCTCTCTCTCTCTCTCTCTCTCTCTCTCTTATCGGTCTTCATGGTCGTTCCCGGCATTGTGTGTTTCAGGTCTCCGTAAGGTATATCCTTATTACTTTACCTTCACGACATTCACGAAAGGTCGATGGGTCGGCGAGAAGATCCTGGAAGTCTTCGCGAGGGAATTTCGTGCCCATCCAGCCGAGGAATACGAGAGATGTATTCGCGCCGGCACCCTAACGGTCAACTATCAAAAGGTGGACGTCGATTACAGATTACGGCACAACGATCTCCTGGCTAATGTTGTCCACAGGTATGTGACCATATCGCTTTTTCTCGCGTAATTGATTTTTACGAGCGTTTGTCACCGCCGTCATCGTCGTCGTCGCCGTCGTCGCCGCCGACGCGATAGTCTGTTCTTCGCGATTTCTCGCGGCAAATGTCAAACGACTATTGTTGAGAAAAACATCGTCGACTCTCGAAAGTTTGATAGAATCGCGAAAATCGACAACGCCGAGCTGTGGATTAAAGGAGAAAGCTAGAAACTTTGCGTTTCGTTTCTTCACGGAAAGAATGGATTTGCTAAAGAGTGTTTAAAAAATTAATTATTATAAATAGATGTGTAGATTTGAAAATAAGTTTGTTGAATCATCCAAATTATTATGTAGCATGTTTAATTCTAGAATGCTATAACGATGCGTAAATATGTATATACAAGTGAGCGAGAACATTGAGCAACACGGAAAGAATTTTGCGCTAGAGAAAGAACTTAAAGTATTTAAAAATTTAGGGTGTGATTCACTTAATGTTGCAAATGCTTTATTGATTAATTAGAAGAAAGAATTTTACAACTAATTAAAGAATGCTTTAAAGCATTTGCAATAAGTGGATCGCATTATTAGCTAGATGCAGATTTGAAAATAATTTTGTTGTACCACTAAAATATAATAATTTTATTTGTGTGAGAAAGTATGAAAAACTTGTATATTATTTGCATTAATTTGGAGTGATTTATTTCTTTATACGTAAAATCGATTGTAATACTGTATTATTTAATAACGATATTATTTTAGGATTAAATATTGATGACAATGCTGCAAAAACATTCTATTAATGAATTTGAGTGTCCTACATAATTATTTAATTCAAACTCCATATTTAATTCAAACAAAATTATTTTCAGATTTATATCTAGCTTTTTTAAATACTACAACAAAATAATTTTTTCGTATATTTAATCATTCGTTATAATATTTATACACGTACAATATTTGATCGCGAGTACGCCATATTGCGACACATAGAAGCGAATATTATTCGATATTTTTTCTTCTTTTCTTTAACAAAGTTACGTAGATTTTAGGCGCATATTTAAAATGGCATTTCATAATACCGAAGTGTTGTACTTATTATTGGATAAAAGGCACGTGCTTTTATCCATTTATACAGGGCGCACGCTACGTATAACATCGGGTTCTCGGTACCGCTTTAAATCCCCTTTTTCTTGGTTGGAAGCTTGTTTATCGGTCGATGCGGGAATTTCGGCCGACGTTGGGCAAACTCCGGCGTACATATTTAACGAAGCCTATTGGCCCCGTATAAATCCAGGTTAGCTTCCGCAGGAATTTACTTTGATTTCAGAAGAGCCCCGGGAATTTGGCGAATCTTGTCAGGCGCGCACAAATGAGATCGGGTTTAATTTCGGGAATTTCTGGGTTATCCGCTTGAAGCTTGTTTCATCCGCGCAAAACGTAATGTATCATTGTGATCGACAAGTTATATCGCACTGAGAAGGATTATCTTTAGCTTGCATATAGATTTTTAGCTATAGTGTTCTCGTCTAAATCGCGATTATATTCGCGAGGCTGGAGATATGACGTAACGAAATGCAATCGACAGCCAAGCCGAGCTGTGTTTGCGCGTTATGTTGTATTATGCGGGAAGGTATCTAATGCGGATCAAATTTAGTTGATTTACACGAGACGGAAACGCATGCGTGGAAAGCGGCTAAAGCGGGCAACATCGGATTAGTGCCGGGATTACATTGGTGCTTGAAACAGAAGTCTAAAATGCATAATCCGTATATAAACGGTTTAATTCGCTCACGCCAGAGCACATCCGTTATTCATAATGCGGGAAGATGGACGGAAGCCGAGAGTATATTCGCATTTTCCTATCATAACTGTCTGTAATATTTCGAGATACCTCAAGTAGACCAGGGAGTCATTCAATTTTTTATCTTGAGCGGGAACGTGAAAGATGAAAAGTTTGTATGTATACATATGTATATACATGTATATACATACATAAAAATGCCGGAGAATTACGAGTTATACCCGTGTCGTGATCCATTGCTAATAGCATTACACGGCGATAACCCGTAAGCCCTCTGGTATCTTTGAAGTAAATTCCCGTGGAAGTCTCAAAAGCACACACAGAAAAATACTTACCGCACGCAAGTAATTTCTTGTTTCAAGTATTGCAAATGTTTATATATTCGCAAATCCATCGTTTATCACAAGTATAAGATTTATTAAATTTAAATAAATTCTGGTTGTATACAAAATCGCTTCTTATATTTTATAATTAATTTTATATTTTTCAAAAAAAAAAAAAATTTGTTTTAATAATAAGTCTTTTTTTAATTTTTGTAAGTATATTTTAGGATTATCAAGAAATATTCTTCATTAAAGATAACCGTTACTTGAAAGGAAGACAATAAATTGAGTAATCATTTTCTTAGCAGTAGAATGATATTTTTTTGTCTGCGTAACAAAAATTTTTACTTTTTCGCGTTAGAGGAAAAGATACACCGATTGATCTCTTGGCGGGCCGTCTCTTTTGACTTTGTAAAGTAAAACAGGATGCGATCGACGAAGGTCCATAACGCGCAGGAAACGCGCGCAACGATGGCGTGCGGTCGAAAGGCGCGGCGCGGCGGTAGGTCCAACGAACTCGTAAATCGTCCGCCTCTCCTTACTCGAAGCGGTGTGTAGATAAGAGGAGCCTCGGTGAATCCTCCTCACGTGCGCACGAGGCCGGGAACCACATGGCTGGGACTTGTGCGATTATCCTTGGCACGGATATATAAGAATCTAGTATACCGCGAGTGCACACGCCGCGCTCTCTCGCTCTCGAGCGCGTTTTTAAACGCACCAACGCTTAACGAGGTATCAGCGTGGTTATCGCAGGAACATGGATACACGTCGAGTATATAGCTGCTTCTGTGCTTCGTCGTTCCAAGATAAGCGCGCGGAGGAGTCTCGAGATTCTGCGAACGTCTCGCAAAGATGAATATGTCGTATTTCGAGTGGAAAAAAAGATGCGAATGAAGTAAGCTTCTCCTCTGCTTCTTTCCTCCGCTGTCATTTCGTCGCGAATGCAGCAGTTCTCGTTGACGCTGACGTACGAAAGCTGGATTAAATTATTTCACGTCTCGCGCGCACGCCGCTAATACGGTCTGCCCGCTTGCATGCTAATTCCGGCAATTATCCTGGCAATTGTACTTTTCAGGCGCGCGCTCACGACACGCGGACTACTCGTGTCCTACATTTCGCCGCGTGTCTCCAACATCGTTATAATGGCAAATTCCGGAGTTAATTCGTAGCTCACGAGAACGATATTTTTTTCCTCCACGTCGATTTTTCATGTCGACGTACAAGCTGGCGACGGTAAAATGTATCTCCGTACAGAGGTTTTTGCGCGTCGATGGAGTTTCCGATGGGCAAGCGAAGTTACCCGGTGAAAACCGGATGATAGAATAGTCGCCTAACTGCCAGTAATAAACAATGAGATTCATGCACGGGAAGAACGATTTTGCTGAAATATCTGAAAATTTGAAATTAAATAAAACTCTAGCTTCCTCTTTAAAATTTAAAGTTAAATTTATAAATGTGAATTAGTGAATACCACATTACATTAGTTTCAAGTATGCCACTGAGTAATGAAATTCGATTGAAAAAGAAGGAAAGTTTAAATATTATATGATAAAATACTGATATTAATACAGTTTCAATAGTATATATATTGAATTGACATATTAAAGCAAGGGATTGGCTAGAGATTCCATATTTCATTGAATTTTTAGCTGAATTTCATTGTAAGTTCATTGATTATCAATGGCATACTTAAGTCTAATTATCAATGATTATTCACTGATTCAGATTTAACGAGTATTGTCAAATTATATCCATAGTTTAAAATATTTTTATTTATATCTGCAAAATGTGTCTCCACCGTTCCTACTCAATATGTTGTTAATTTGACTAAAACAATGGACTTGAACAATTTAACTCAAATAGCACAATTTAACTTTAAAAGATTTTTGAATATTCCAGCAAAACACTTCTTTCCGTGTGGCGTGACGTTATTAGGAAATTTAGAAAAAGACGCATTTCTGAGATAAGTGGAGAGACTCCTTCGATCACGCGGAAACCTGGACCTCATCGAGAACAATTGTGTGATTCTTTGCAATTAAAGCTGCTTGCCTTTTAAAAGATACAGTTGACACAAGTGTTGTACTTTTTCAATGAATAACAAAGCTAGACGACGCTTGCGTCACTTGTGTCTTTTAAAAGGAAAAGCAGCTTAAAATGCTTGATTGTTCGAGTGTCGGAACGTCGTTGATCGTCACGTGATACCGCGAGACACATTGTCTTTCCTACATGTGGAAACACGGGATTCCACGATTAAAATGGCATCGCAAATATAATCTAGGTCAGCTGTGGGAGTCCGCGATGCACATCGGTACGACCAGCAGTGGTATCTCCCGTTCGTATTTACGTTATCGGAACAATTACGTTACGCGCGTGTTGCATAAAGACAGAATACAAATATGAGGAGGAGTAGAGAGGAACAACATCGCCGAACCGAGCGTGGATTGTTATGATAGCCGAACAATTGCGGAGATGGATGGAAAGTAAATTGGCGGCCTGCAACACCACCTGTGTTGGTGACGTTACGTCGTTTTGTTGTCATGTTTCGATACGTTGATGTGACGCGCAAGTTTCGCGAGCGCGTGGCGCTTGCGGAAAAAGAACATTTTCTGGCGAGAATACGCTTGAGGAAACGCATTGTGAATTTTCGCGTCGAAGAAATACACCACTGCGGCGCACTTTGCGTTACCAGTAGGTACACTTGTATCGTTCTTGTAAAAATAATTGTACCTTCACAGTTGGAAATTTTTTATTGAAGTTAACACATCTTACACGTTTCAAAGCGTCTAATAAATTTTTTGTTAATTTAACACAAGATGAATGTTAATTTTAATACAAATATTACGTAAAATAAATTAACACAAAAATGTAATGCTGACACAGTTTATAAGCAAATTGTAGAAACATATTTTTCCAGTAAAATTAATATTTATATGATATAAATTAGCATATATTATTTTATTTATTTATCTTAGAATTTATATTTTAAAATACATTTTATTTTTATATTATTTATTCATTTACCCATGAGTTGTGTTATTTTGATACTAAGGAATGTTGAATATCAATTTAATATAAAATATTTAAATAACATAATGACATTATTAAATTAAAATTAACACTCGACTATGTTAGACGTTCCCTAAGGTTTACTTATGTGCTAAATTAATTTTTTTTATTGTTTGAAGAATAAAATTAGACAATGGGCTGTCTAGATTGTTTCTCGCTTCTCTAATTTCTTCCTTTCGAAAACTTTACACCTCTTAGCTGTCAAAATTTATCGCATTGATTTTTTTTTCGAAAAAAGTTTTTAAGTTGACATCATCTACTTGAATTAATTATTGTCATGCAATTCTTCAGAAAAAATATCCGAGGACGGAGGAAAGGCTCCGATGTTTCTCTTCTAATAGCGTGTCCTCTCTTGGGAGAATTCACATTGCTTGAGAGGAAAGGAAGCGCGGCGAAGAAACGACTTCGGTGATCTCGCCTCGAGGGCGAGAAAGTTGAAGCAGCGACTGATGCTTCGAAGGACACGAAGTCGTTCGCACATTCGACGGTGCAGATACGCGAAGGACACAATCGTCGGTGTTGCAATTACACTTCGACAGCACAGCTGGATAACACGAAACCTTTCGTAATCGAGTCCGTTCGGGCATCCATCACCGTGTCGGCACCGGTGCGACGTGCTGATTCCGATTGCATGAATCCGGGAAATCGCTTCCTAAAGTAGTCGTGAATCACCTAGTAAACAACGCGATGTTTGTGACGCCGAATCGCCGATGGGAGTCCTTCGCTCTCTCGCACATGAGAATGCGGATTAATCGATTCCGTGAATGCTTGATCGTTGTGAATGTCTTGTCATGGTAATTAATGTAACGAGAGAGAGAGAGAGAGAGAGACGTCATAGCGCGTTTCTTCAGGCATTCACGTTTTAGAAAAACGCGTCCCTGAATCACTCTGAGCAATAAGGAAAAAGTTTTTCTTTCTTATCTTAGTTACAAGAAGCAGAAGAGGTATATGTTAAGTAGAATGGAAATTATGGAGATTCGATTATTATCTGTAGGATATGGCCGTGAGCGAATAGCTGATTACTTGTAAACCAGAGATAGAGATCTGCAGGTTCCGTCAAGCACATCGAATGCTTTTGATGTATTGTCAGAAATAATAGCTCCACGAGTGCGGCATGTCGAGAGCTTCAGTGGCAGAGACGCGTCGTTTTCCGTTGCCATTTTTCAATTAATGTCCCGATGTCGGTGGTATCCGCGATCGATGGTCCAGAATAGCCTCTCAAAAGGGTCTTTGGAGAAAACTCGTGGGCGTGACGAGTGTCGAGTCCGCTCGCTGCCGGCCTTCATTCCGAGACCGTTCCTCGGTCTACCTACGTTGTTACGGGCGCTCTCTCGCGTCTCTTCCGGTGATGCGGGAAATTAGGTGGGATGATTCAATTAGCCGGAAGGGCCCCTCCGTAGGCGAACGATTCGCTTTACCGTTAGCGCCGTGTAATTTCGCAGGAGAGTTGGTCCCCGTCGATGAATCGGTAATGGCCGTAGAATACGACGCATTGAGTAGGGTACGCGTCTCCCCGTTTTCACATCTCGCTGCCTTCTGAATTCTGTACGATTAATCTTCTCGAGCTTCTCCTCGCAATATCGACCATGTCACCATCTTCTCCGACGCGGAACGTCTCGCGAAACGTCTTGTAAAATGTCTTACGGAATGCGTCAGGCCGGTCGTAACGTTTGTTGAAGAAGTAATCCGGTTAATATCCGTTTTCTGATCGACTCTCGACGAATTCGGCCGAATAGAGAGTAATCAGCGTGAAGATCGATCGCGAAGACGCGTGACGCCGTAGCGGTGCAAGGAGCCAGAGAAGCAGGGGTGCGCAACCGAAATATGTTAACGCACAAGATAATAATACAGTACACTGAAAAATATATACTAAATTTTAATAAATGTGTAAATATATAAATTGAGGACATATTAATAGAGCCATTGCCCTTTGGAGGAGCCTACACTAATAGCTGGATAAAACATTTTCTTTATTTTTATCAGAAACATTATAAAACATTAACATTTTTTAGATTAAAAAATATAAGAAAAAGGAATACATGGTTGAAAAACTAGTATTAATTTCACAAACAGACAAAATTAAAACTACAATACTTAATAATTATAATAATTCGGTAGTGAGCAAGTTGGCTTAAAGGCATACTATAGTAGTAGGTACAGTTACCCGAAATATTTACTAAATGTAAACATACATTTATTTATTTATTGAAAAATTATTTACTGTAAATAAATATTTAGTTGGTACTATTCGAACAATTAATTATTAAAATTTAGTAAATTTCTAACGTAGTAATAAAAGTGTGATAAATAAAAAAAGACGGAGATCTTGCTCGAATTTTATTCACGCTCGAATGGATTGAGAAAAATGTCTGGTTGAACGAATCACACTAATCAGAAGATTCTAATTATATCAATCAGAATTTCAGTTATCTCAACTGAAATAGTAGATTCAATTAGAAAATTCTGTATTTCTATTTTCAACCTGAATTTCTATTACTCCAATCAGACATTTCCTCACTGCATAAAATAGAATTAACAGATGATTCGAGGAAAATGTCGGGCACCGCGCACCCCTGGACTCAAAGCATCATGGAAATCCATGCCGCGATCAGCGAACGATAAGGCAGGACACCTGCGGGCACTCTGCTTACGTGTTGCGGACACGAGGGTGAAGCGCAGAAGGAGGTGCCCGACCTCCAACCTCCGTCCCGATACCATCGTGCACCCGGTCCATGCTAATAAATCAACCTGTCGCCGGACCTCCAGTCGCGCCCTCGACCCGCGACACGCTTCTCTATCGCTCCTGTGCATCACCCGCGATCTTTGCCGCACTGCCTGCTCTCGTAAGCCTTGGGTTTCGCTAAAAGCACTCGCTCCCTTCCGGCTAACTCGCGCGGAAATTGAATAATTTTACGCGATGGCAGAACAGATAAACTGCTTTTCCGAATGCAGCGATGTGAGGGGAGGCGTATATCTACAAATGCAATTCAAAGAAATACCTGAATTCTACTCTTGTAGCACGAGCGATCCATCAATTATATCGCGATCGCGGGGCGTATCTCATTATATACCAATTCTCGCGAAGATCGTGAGAAAACGCGATAAGGCGTTCTTTTTCAAAGATTAAGTGGAGAGAGAAGATTACCGCCTTCCTTCGTGGAACGACCGCGAAGTGCTTTTTTTTTCTCACGGCGGCTAACCGCGCTCTCGGTTAACGTATAATTTGCGATGGATTAATCTCTCGGTAGATTTAGCGGTCACGACGTAATTTGAAATTGGCCAGGAATCACCATCTATTACCGGAGGAAGTCACCGGCTCGTCTTACGATCTGTATATCTAAGAGTGCGCGACAAGCTACCTATGCACGCTCGAACTAATTGGGGATTCTCATGAAATTCTAATTCGGCGCTGCGACCACGTCGCGAGGGAATCCGTAATGTTGACCGACCTGGTTGATATAATCTGTTTGCGCCTTTACATTTGTGCCGTCTCCATGTTTTTCTAACGATATGTCAAAAGCATTTTGATCTAGTGACGTTGAACAACCGGAGAATATCGGCTTATCGAATATTTGAAGCACTGAATAAGAATATAACGACTGGCAATCTGGACATTTTAAGCAAATGAATTTAATGTTATTATAAATGGAATCTTTGCAGTTGCAATTTAATGTTACAAGTGGAATCTTTTAAGATACTTATGTTTATTAATCTCTTTGTTTGCAACTATAATATATTTTTACTTCTTCCGTTTGTCATCTGGTATTTTTTTGTCCACTCGAGAAGTCTGTTTTTTTGCAGCTGAATTAGTATACGTACTTATGGAATTTAAAGTGAGATAAATATATGATATTTGGCGTGAGCGAGAAAGAGAGTTCAAGTACAATCTATTGCAGGAATAAAAAGTTTTTTGCTGTTCTATGCTTTCAAAAAATGTGAAAAAGTACGGAGTTACTTTTTAATGCCTCTATTACATTACCAAATAGTTTTTGAAATAATTTACATGTTAAAACTTTTACTTAACAGAAATTAAAATTTGAGGGTAAAATTTTACTTGTATGCCGTAAAGAAACCCAGATTACAAATTGACCCGTGTGAACAAACGATGAGCAAACGAATACAAAAGAAATAAGATTTTTTAATTCGCGCGATACCAAAACTTAATTTTCTTGTATCTTTTGAACTAAGGGTGAACAAACAAAAATTCCAACTGAGCATTCGTGAGAAAACGATGAACAAACGAATGAATGAAGAAAAAAATCGATTTTTTAATATTATGAGGGGCCAATTTTACATGGGTTACAAATTGAGAGCTAAATTAACGATTAATGTAATTTGTGATGTTATTGCAGCTTCAGTTTGTGATTGTTTCTCTTCTCTTGACAAATTTTGGGATTTGCCAATGATGCCTATTAGGTATCAAGATCTATTTCAAATAAAAATAGAATTTTTTCCCTTGTGAAATATTATATCAAATGTTACGATTATATCATGTTATTAATAACAGAGAAACAACGTAACGATTATTACATATACACGAAGATCTCATTTAAATTAATATTTAACGTGATACATTCATAGTGCACAGTGTTACAATGTTTTTCAAAAATGATGTAGTCTAGATAGGAACTATCTTGGAACTTGACAGTTTCTAACTGCAATTAACTGTGTCACATCCCCCATCGTCCTTTATGTCAATCGGCCTTGTTCCTTACATAGTAAGGCCGCTCATGTCGGACTCGGGTCGAGCTCGTGTCTAAATTCCAAGTGTTCCCGGGGTGTGTCTCGAGAGCGCATTCCGTCGTGACAAGACCCCGGGATTCGCCTGCAATCTGACGGAATTAACGATCTACCTGCTTGCTGCTTGCTGAACTTTGCCAAGTGAAGTCTATCTCGCGGTTTGATATCGCTCGATAATCGTTTTAGGTCCGCTCGGTCCTTTGTGCCTTTGGGAAATTTAACCGCGGCTCGGAATCGACCTGTCTGTTTAGGCCTAACGAAGCGAAATCGCATGATGCTACTTCAGAAAGTAGCTAATGAGTCCTGGGAAAAATCCTTTCTCGAGAGATAATCGAACGATTTCGCGAATAATTTGGAATTGTAGGAATTGCGGAAATAAAGAGGAACCGTACCGTGCGATAAAATAAAATGAAATTGTATCAACATATATATCAAGTTTAATAACAACGAAAAATAAAGATTAATTGGACTTTCGAAATTTGAACAGCAAGTAAAAATATTCAATAAGAGTGAATGAGAGAAAAATCACGTATATGGTTTGTGCACTAAAATTTAACAAAGTATATTATATTTAATTTTTTTTTGCATTATTTAACAAGACATTCGGGCTTAATTCAAGCTATTATCAGCGATATCCAAAATTCAAAAAAGTCAATTATGTACGCAGTATCTGCATTATTTGAAGAGTGAACCATCAAATCATTCTCATACTAAATGAACTTCGCTGCAACTATAGCTGCATGTAAAGTAAAATCTCATAAATAAAAATTACAAAATACGTGAGGTATTAATAATTGTTAAATAAAAGCTGTTGTTATAATGATATATTCAGAAATATTAATATTTTTTTTTCTAGTTATGTTGATTCTAAACACACGGAAATGAAAATTTAGATACAAATCTGAAAATAATTTTGTTAGACCATCAATAATTATGTAAGGAAATTAAAGCATAATGAGCAACGCTGCAAAAAGTTGTGATATTCCAACAACTAGCTTTAGTGTTCTGCAAAATTATTTGATGGTCTAATAAAGTTATTTTCACATCTGTATCTAACTTTTTTAGATACTTCAGCGCAAAACTATTTTATATATAATATATTAGTAATAATTAAAGCATTACTTATACGTTTTTTGGAATAAAATATTTCTAGTCGAATCGATTATTAGGTATAACAAATAATTGTTACAGTTTCAGATAATTGAATCGTAATACGAGGTATTAATATTAATCGAGATAATAGAATTGAACACAATGGATCTGAATAACTGGTTGGAAGATCTTGCGGCAAGTCAACGTCGCAGAGTAGACAATTAACTATAATACCGACATAAGTTCATCTAGTTGGCCGATCGGTTTCTCGATAATCGCGTTATTCATTACATGAGCATTCATCTTGATGGGACTTGATAGTTCGTGTGGTTGAGTTCGAATAGTAACTAGCTGCGGTTTCTACGATAAGCAGAGATCGCTTTGACACATTAAAGCGTATTGGACCGAATCGATGTTTCATGTATGAGCTGTTACTGGCTCCATACAACTAAAGGTAACAGTATGTACCGGTTACATCGATTCTCGATGAAAGGCTGCGATTTTATTGAATAAATCGTTAACTGAAATGACAACTGAGAAGCAATTTCACGATAGAGACATTAAAATTGTAATGAAGGTACGATAATTAATATGTAATTGTCTGGAAATTAATATGCAATTGTCTAGCATTAGCATTGAATAGATATTTCTGTTGCAGCTTTTTTTAAAATTCTTTGCATTACAAGATGGAAATCAGGCTTGTAGAAAAAATCGACAGATTAGTCCGACCTATGTTTTACCGAAGACTAATCTGGCGACGACCAATGATGACTCGTTACGTAAAAGTTGATCGTCGGTGAATTCCCACGGTGACTCGCGCTGATTTCGTTAGAATATCGTTACCATAAATTTAACCGTGCCGGCAAAATCTCCTCGGAGAGAAGAGGCTCCGTTCCGAAACACGGAGTGATACAATTACAGGCAAAGCCAGATGTTGCTTTCCCTCACTGTTTGCCCTTATGATCGGTCGCGACAGAGCCAACCAACAGCGGAACACGATTACATTCATATATTAATTACGTGAATTATATATGTATATTAATTAGAATGCATCACGGAGGGTCCACGGCGACTGCGTATCGCGACCGCATAATATGACGCATATAGCATTTCTCTCGCACACGTTACGTACCATTGACGCTGTTACACTGGAATTATGTGCGCTGAAATTTTAATGTCGCAAGCTTTCCAGTTTGCCACACCCCTGTGTGTGTGTATGTGTGTGTGTATATGTGTGTGTGGGTCAGATTGCATGCACGAGCTCTATTACGTTATAAATTTTTTTGACAAGAATGTGGATGCGCAAATGTACACAAATGATCGCGCAAAATCGAAACTAAATACACTGAGAAAAAAGTTTTTATAGGTATAAAAATACATTTACAAACATATTAATAATATATTTGATTTAAATACGTCCTCTAACTTAAGTACATTCTCCAAAGAAAGAAATAAGAACAATTAAATTAATTTAGTCAAACGAACTATTTTTTTCTCTCAATTAACTAAAAAATTGTATATCCCTCCATATTATGAAATAGAACAATAGAGCAAATGAGATTACACAAATAAATAGCGAAACGCATCAATGTGTGATTGCGAAAGTAAAATCAATATTATTCGGTTATAATGTAGAATTATATAAACAGTAATATATATATATATATTATATATATATAATGTATGTATATTACATACCGCATATTATTCTATAATATATGCATTTCTATTTACAGTAATGTAAATTTCTATACATTTGACATCGTCAATATAGTGTGGTGAAAAATGAAACGTAATGGAGCTATCTGACACGTTTAAAATGTGTATTTAAGTAAACTAACGTTGCATATGATTCGCATAAAATTAAAAATCGGCAAAATAAACATTCATTTTAAGTGGAAAATATTGGACGCCCGTGCATCAACGTCGACCATGCGGCGCGAGCAGAGTCAATATTATTCGATTCATATATAGAACTATCTACACAACCGTGCGCGGAGTACCGAAATTTCCCAAAATTCATTCATTACAAAATAATTTTCTGGACGCTTCCTCGATTTCGTCGAGTTTGCGATTTATTCGCAACCGGGCGTGTTGCAGCAGCCATGGAAAATGCCCGACGAAAATGCATGAGAGCGTAAGCGCTGTAATAATCATCCAACAGGCTTTCCCGCGTGACCCGACGGTACAATTAACGCGTCTATATCTCTCGTCCGTGACGAAGCGGTGGGAAAGGCAACACGCGTGCGATAACGCATCGTGTGCCACATACATTCCGGTTAATTGTTCAAAACCTCGTCTAATGATTCTATGTGTAACGAGATCGGTTCAGCGCATGCGATCTTTTTGTTCGCAACTTTTCACGATCGATCGCGTGTATAAATTAATTTTCTAATAGCAAGATGTATTTTTAGAAAATTGGGGTTGGAAACTGAACCTGCTCCTTTCTCCTCTTATTAATATACAGAATAGATAATAAAGTAAATAACACGCAAAATTGCATCCTCTGTTTATTTATAAATGAAAAAAGTACAATCAGATTTATTAATTGATTTTAAATGTGTATTGCAGTACGTTATTAAATTCATTATGTCAAATTGTGCCCAATTTAGAGAGGTTACTTTTAATCATTTCTCAGTGAGTGAGAGAGAGAGAGAGAGATATAAAAGGCGCGCGAAAAAATAAAATTGTGAGATTGTATATTATTTGGGGTGCGCCAACGGGTACAATATTTCAACTACGAACACGACAAGAAAATCGATCGAAAAAGGATTGTTATTAAATACTATTATTATTAAAATATTAGCAAAAAAACAATTAATTTAATAATATTTAAAATAATCAAAATAATATTAATAAAATAAATGAAAAATGGAAATGGTGCGCGCGTAGCGCGCGCTGCATGCTAGTTAATCACATAAAGGAATTGATTTCCACATTTTAACTTACATGGAAATTAAAAATATCAAAGTATTATTTAACTCAACAGTTACCATTGCTTTTTTCAATAAATTAATTAAGAGAAATAAACCTATTATTTTAATCAAATTTTAGTGTTTAAATATTAGAGTGAATTTATATACCGATTTATATATCCAGTTCTGCAAATCGCGCGCTGAAATGCTTTTTAGTCTTGAAACACAATCATGAACAGAACTAAAATAGTATCCGTTTGATCTCTCTAATGATACAAAATAATCAATTTCTTTACTGACGAAGTGGTGGATCATATCCGACCCTAACTTTTCCATTAAAGGATTATTTAACGCAAAAAAAAAAAAATACGCGCCGATGTCAAAGAGACGTAAATCGCTATTTGTTGTCGATCATCCTTGGACATGCGGACCGAACTGCACGCGTTTTCGCAATTTTGTTTATTGCGGCCGACCACGGCTGAAAATAAATTCGGTAAGCCGTTTCGCGTCACCGCCGTTTCCCTTGTCGACTAACGAACAATAATCCCCCGCGCTCTTCGGACCTGCAATAATTTATCGCCGCGCTTTGCATCACCGTTTGGTGCTATCTGTACCAGTGGTGTTCTCAGCTCGCGTATACTCGCGGTCGCGCTGAGACGTGTGTGTGTGTGTGTGTGTGTGTGTGTGCGTGTGTCACTGCGGCATGTGACCCGCGTTAAATTTGGAAGGTGCACTCAGGACGTCGCCGTTCTACCGACGAGCGGCACGCAAACTGATTGTTACGTCGCGTCGTCGCACCTTTCGAATGTCACGCGAGGAACGACGCGCGACGGCGAGACCGATAGGCGAAAAACTGTGGCACGCGACATTTTAATAGATACAGTTAATCTGAGAATGTTTTCAGAAAGATGATAGAATTTTAATTAATATAGAATTTTAAATAAAAAAATGACTTTAGTTCAAAATACGAAAGAGAGGAATATTTATGTACCTTATTTACGTTACATCAACTGTTATGTTGATTCTACTTTCCGTAATACTATACATATTGTTATCTCGATTAGGTATATAATTTGACAAATGAAGAGAATTCGAGTTTGTGAAAATTAATGAGGAACGAACGACATAGTAGAATGTGAAAGCGGCAGAGCACCTGAAATAGTTACTAGTGTTACTAAAGATAGGACAAGAGAATCGTTACACTTCGCGAGCGTGTGTTATCCGACGCCATCTCGACGGAACGGAGTATATATGATGTAATGTTCCCTTCATGTGACACGCTTCGAAATTCCGTTGTGAACTTTGAAGGCACTACGGCGCGCGCGTTTGTGTGTATGCACAACGAAGATACTTTGAGAGTAGCGAACCCGAAATGTTGGAGCGGAAATGTGATTTACGAGACGGAAGCGATTTATTGCCTTTCGTTGTAAAGGTTGCATAATATCGTGTCAGCCAATTGGAAGATAGAAGTTACTTATTCTCGGTTTCGGTACACATAGTATATATATTTCGGCTCTCCTGCAAAACATGAATTATTTTCCCTTAAGAAAACCCGAGGACACGGGACGGAAGAATATGTCGAATGAAACTATAAAAGGCATTCAATTATGTGCCTCAGGATAAGTATATATGTGTATCTATCATGATGGTTTTCAATGATTTCTACCTTTCACGGAAAGAATATTTTGTTGAAGTATCTAAAAATTTAGCTAGATACAGATCTGAAAATAATTTTGTTCAACAATTAAAATAATCATGTACGCTGTTAAATTCATAATCAGTCAAATTGTACCCAATTTGAGTTACTTCTAATCGTTTCTGTAGTTCGCTATTGCTCCCATATAATGTATCGTTCATTCGACTTGGAATTAAACAATTCAACTCAAGAAAATGTATTAAATTTCTCATTCAAATTTAATTCGAATATCTTGCGTTAATGTGAACGATGTTAACTTTGAAATGAACTACAGAAATGGATTGATTT
This sequence comes from Cyphomyrmex costatus, assembly GCF_001594065.2. NCBI lineage: Eukaryota > Metazoa > Arthropoda > Insecta > Hymenoptera > Formicidae > Cyphomyrmex > Cyphomyrmex costatus. Next base: position 61,957 of record NW_017280551.1, on the reverse strand, counting down.
ACATTTTAACACACAGAGAGATTGAAAATAACAAAATGTTATTTAATTCAAGGGATTGGGTTACCATTGCTCCTTTCATACCTAGACTGTTAAATTTAATGTTAAATTAATAACCCCTAATTTAAATTGCCATTACTTCTACTCAATATATTTTGGTATGAAGAAATAACGTTATATTGAGAGTAAGTCAAATTAAGTTAAATTTAACACTATGCACTGCGTTCAATCTAGTATCAAATTTAATCTAATTTAAAATTTGACATATAGAGTTAAATTGACATTATAGAGTGTTAAATTTAACCATTATTTTAGTATAAAATAACGATATATTGAGTAGGAGCAGTGACGACTTAAATTACAATAAATTTGACAGTGTATATATTTAACAGTGTAGATTTATCAATGTCAAAGGAATAATGGTAACCCAATCTTTCTTCAGTAAATAATATTTTATTATTTTTAACTTTTATATGTGTTAAAATGTAAATTAATTCATTTTGTAGGAAATGCGAGCATGATGAAAAATGTTGCTTTGACCTTGTAACAATCAACTCAAGTATCCCTACATAGCTTTGATGATCCAATAAAATTAGTTCCTGAATTGTTTAGCTAAATTTTTTTTAGAATTATTTGACTGAATTATTCAGCTATATTTAGCCAAATTTTTAAATACTTCAGAAAATCGATCTTTCCGTGAGCGCTTGAAAGGGAAAATGGAATAATAGATATTTGTGCGTAATGCGTAACCGATAGAGCAATGCTGAAAGATTAGTATAGTGCGTGACTAACACACGTAGTTTTTTTTTTGTACATGTATAATGCACGCAATAATGACAAGAGTTATAATGAGAGAAGTTAACGAGTATATATAATCGCGTTCCATTATTTAAACTCTGGATAATTAGATTAATAATCGCTGAAGAAGTACAATTTCACGTTTCCAAGGAATGAACTTTTCGCTCAACTATGAAATGCCATTATATAAATTTGTCCTCGATCTACTTTTGATTTAATAACATCTTTCGTGATCTTAGTACGTCACTATCGTCTATACGATTTCGCCGGATCTATTCTGGTGCGATTCGCGTGAGAATGGACCTAACGATGCATCGATTCGCGATGATTAGTTTTCCAGAGGTGCGCGTTAGCCCTCCGGGATTTTCACCGCGGTGGTGTCGCAATTTATAAAGTTTACGAACGTCTTGCTCGCCGAATTGAATTCTGTTGGTCACGTGTTTTATCCGATATTCGCAGCTATCCGGCCTTCATCGCAAACGCCATTTATCGTGAACGAGGCACTTTGCAAAGACGGGAAAAGATTTTGCAAATCCAATCTCGATTCGCCGAAGGCTCTCCTTTTCTCTCTCCCTTTCTTCTATCTTTTCTCTCTCTCTCTCTCTCTCTCTCTCTCTCTCTCTCTCTCTCTCTCTCTCCTTTTCCATCGCATTTGTTTTTCTCTTTACCGAGACTCCTTATTGTTCGCGCAGAGAGAATGCACGTGCATAGGACACATAGTGGGTGCGACCGTAGTTTTGCGGAGTGGAAATGCATTAGGTAGATGGAACTCATAATTGGAGCCGCCGCATGCACGTGCATCCCCACCTGCCATATTTTCTTCTTTTTCTTCCTCGCTCCCGCCTTCATTCTGTTTCTTCGTCTCACTTCGCGGAACGCCCTTCGTGCGTTTACCTTAATGTTAGATAAAAGCGCAGCTTTGTACAATATTTTCGCGACGCTGTTAGCTTCTTTGCGCGGGTATTTTTGCACACGCGCGTGTGTGCGTATAGGAACGCACAACGCAATCGGCGCAACACGATTTTTCCGCCTTTTGCGGTCGGACGATATATGCAATCAATTCGCACGTGAATAGAATCGCGAAAAAGCGTAGCATGCGTGCGGGCGTGGCGTTGACTGCCGATTGCCAGTAATAAATCGCGATAAACTGGTCGCTTGCGATTATCAATCAGTGATCGATTACTGTTTCTCTTGGATATTATCATAATTATCTATAAATTGATAGTCGAATTTGATTACCGGTTAACAATCTAAAGCGGTCGACAGTACTTCCCACGGGTATACTATCCAAAGACATTAATTACATTTAGTACTACTCACTGAATACTCAAGAGAGCAAGAAAGGAATTAATATTTATTTATCATAATATTCATAATATAGAATAATTTATGTATTACAAATAATCTTCAATATTATATTTTTTTACTTTCTCATTACTATTTATTATTACTCTAAGGTTATGTGAACAACATAACATTACGCTTACATCGTTCACATTTTCATGAGCTTAGAAAAATAATAAATATAAATAAGAAATATAATATTTTTTAAAGATTATTTATAATAAATAAGTTATTCTACATATTTTATATGAATATTATAATATTAATTCTTTTCTTGCTCAACTGAGCGCTTAGTGATGTCAATAATGTAACATTGTTAAAAAGAGAGAACCAACATGCAAATGTTTGGTATGTATATTTATTTTGTGACTAACAAAAACTTTCTTATTTTTTCACTTAAACATTGTATTGTTCTAATCAAAATTTGGCTAGAATAATAAAATATTGATTATAGAGCAATACAATTTTTGTTATTCTAACCAAATTTGGTGTTCTAATCAAAATTTGGTTACAATAATCAAATTTTGATTAGAACAACACAATTTTTTAATGTAAAAGTAAGAAAGTCTTATTATAGTCACATATCAACAAAATAAATGATTATACGTTTCTCCAAAACATTTCTCTCAGTGTATTAGATATACTAGATATGGACTATTTAGACACGGATGCGGTTCATGTTTCATGTCTTTGGTACTGTCTACTCGTACGAGAACTACCCGACATTTTGATACGTCTATCGCGTCTACGTACGAATGTGTGTACGTATAAATGTGTGTGTGTGTATGTGTGCGTGCGTGTGTGTTACGTGTACGTTTACGTACGTGCACTACGTACGCGTGTGCGAGATGTGTAAACGCAAACGGAACAAAGCCACGTTAAGCTGGTTGCGATTGGTGTGTTGCAGACACGAGGTGCCTGTCACCTCGGAGCCGATCACGGTGATACACATGGACGAGGACGTCGTCGTGGTCAACAAGCCCGCCTCCATCCCTGTAAGTGGTGTACTGCCAGAACTGTACTGCCAAAAAATTGTTTGTCGTATTATCCAAGCCACGAAAACCTCACATACACATATACGCATATACATTGTATATATGTATATATATACACACACATACTCTTTTGCATGTCTCGACACTTTCCATGCAGCCAAATCGCTTAATATTCGAAATCCACTCGTGTTTCGGCCCATCTGAAAAATTCCAGAAGCTGTCTTTATAAGTATAATGTGTATGCAACCGTAAACTTTTACTAAAGATTATTCCTAGTGTCTAGAGCATGCTTTCGCGAGGTTAAGGTTCCATCGCTGTTAAAATTTAGAATTTCCAGACTCTATTCTTTTGCACTCTCGCTAATGAAATTTTCCATCGCTTTGTCTAAATATACATATTTGAGTGTACCCCATAAATTAAATTCTAGCGTGTCTCAACCGGGGCGCGTAGACTTCTGCTCCTTCAATGTCGACCTTCTTGATTTCGTTAGCGTTCTTTTATTTCCTTCTCTCTCTTTCCTTCTTTTTTTCTTTTTTTTTTTCTCGACGCGTGGAAGGCGACTAAATCGTCGCTAACGAGTCGTTTTTTTAGCAGTGACTAACAAAACAACGCGGTTTACAGATGTAGTGTGCGTCAAATGCCAAGGGCCTCTGACGAGCTTTGCCTTTTTAAAATGCAACGTTTCGACATCACCTATGGTCGACCTCGGTCTCTCCTGGTATACTTCGGGATACGATATAGTTATAACTGAAAAAAGAAAACCACGTAGAAAAAAGGGAGTTTAGAATTTACGCGCACACGCAGGCGACTCGCATAAATGTCCTGCGGTCGCGATGCACTATACGGGCGCGACCGCGCGAATAAAACTCACTATTAAAATGTTAATCGCGCGCATTACGGCGCTCGCAAATCACGAATAATTTACTCCGCTTGCTATTATTGCCGCTTCGCGATAATGTCGGACTTTGCGGACTCCGCTGTAAAAACACATAGGTAAAGGACATGAGCGTTTCTCGGTGAGTATAAAATGCAATAATCCGATGCATTAAACCGGTGGTACCAGTGATTCATTGGTGTAAATTAACGGTTACGGTGATTTCCTCGGAATGAGTTTAATACCCTTGCGTTTTCTACTTCGCAACAATTTTCGTCTCAGTTATTTCAATCCGCAACGATAATAAACGCGCGACGACGTATACACCTGCCGAGAAAATAAAGCGTCCCAGAGTGTCCAAAAAGAAGATGGCTCGCGAGACCAGCTTATGAGACTTTAACGTACTCTTTTTCTTTCTCTATATATCTTTTTACCCTCCGTTCTCTTTTCTCGTTTTCGCTGTCGGGACCGTTAGTTGTGCGCCACCGCAGTGGTTGCAAGTTTTATTCTCCTACGACGGGCCGCGAGGCTTTGCTCGGTGATAAATACGAGCTTGGAGAACTAAGCTCGGCCACTTTTCCTCTCAAATGTCACCGAATGCACCGGTGGCTGCGTCCTCGGAGAGGGATCGTTAACAAGAGCTTGCGTAACAAAACAGCCGGGTATTAATGCAAAAATAATCCGACGCGCAAGTGGATACTCGGCGGAGTACGAGCGCGATGCACGACTTAATGGTTCGCTTTCGCATCCATTCCCGTTTTCTCGAGTACTTTTTTTCATCCATGCCCTACCGCGAAGAGATCTCGGCCGCCCGACAATTGAATTTTAGCGTACAGACATCGTTAAAACCGTTATGCGATTGCGGCGCATCGCGACTTAATCGTATCGCTTTCGCTTCCTCGTTCCTCTCTCTGCATAGATTGTGACAATAGCAATATTATTAAATTTTTTCGTCTCATCTTTAGATCGTTTTAATAGTAATGCATTATGTTATAAGTTTATAAAATTTTAATTACATTAATATATTTATTATATGTTAATATAATGTATTCAGATTAATATATTTATACTAGTAATATATAATATTATAATATAATAATTTAATAATTTAATAATATATTTACATTAATGTAATATTATATTTATTAGAAAACCATGCATTATTAGTTATCAAGGAGCAATGGTAATCCAATTCTTTGAGTTACATATATTTTGTTATTTTTAACTTCTATGTATGTCAAAATGTAAATCAATCCATTTCTGTGGGTAGTTTCAAAATAAACAATGTATACATATGAATACGTAGTAAATAATAAACTAAATTTGTGTTAAAGCTGGTTAAAGCGACTCACTAATCATGTGGAAAATTGAGTCTCGGCAAAATGAATTAGTTTTCACATGTAATGTAGGCTTATAATATGGTGAATAAAAGATGTCATAACTATAAGGAACAATAATGGATTATTTTTAAGTTATGATATATCAAATGTATATAACTTGTGCTTACAAAGCACCTTTGACATAGTTAAAAAATTATTCATTATTCAGTCTTGTATCTTTTGTGTTCGCCATATTATTAAGTCACTGGGACTCAATTTTTCACACTAAAAAAATTGTTCATTTAATTAAATTAATTCAGTTAAATAAACATTTTTTTCTGAGTGCACAAAATTAGTGCGATTTATTATATTTGTTTGAGTTAAATTATTTAATGCAATTACTTTAGTAATAAATGAACCGCTTATTGAGTAGAAGTAGTATCGATCTATAGTAGAAATGATAAAAAAAAAAATAACGTAAAATGAGTGTAATTTGATATTATAAATTTAATAGTGCAATGTCGGAGAAGATAGATTTAGTTATACATTTTTGGATGTTACGTAACAAAGTTTTACACCAGAAAAACTGGTTGCGCGTACGATAAAATTGTTAAAAATTTGGGATTCGTTCGCTTGCTCGAAATTCTCGAAATTTATTTTATGACGGAGAGGAATACACGGGAGGTGTGAAATTCTTGCGGCGGCGAATAGAAAAGTATCTTCGATCGTCGGATTATTGTAGCGGTTCGCCGAGTCGCTGGGGGCGTTTGATAGCCGACGTGCATTATTGTGCATACGTGCACTGTGGTACTGATAGACGCGCGGACTTATCGAGCCAGGAAGAGTCCGATACGATCCGCCAGCTAGTCAGCCAGCCGGTCGTTGTATACCTACAAATCCGCATTGTCGGCCGGAATGCATAAAGCTCGTCGTTCCTGTGCTATACCGATTCAAAACGATGAATCGACCTTCCTTTGTAAACGTGAGTGCTTTTTGTCCCGAATTTGCCAGGAGAAATGGGTCGATCGCTCTTGCGTGAATGCGTACACGTATGAACGTAATGTGTGCGTTGTGTGTATGTGTTACGTGTGTTGTGCCTACATCGAATTTACATTGGCCATATGCCGATAGGCACTGAGTACATTCATTAAGTAGTGTAAGCTCCGTAAATTTACCGTCCACATCTCATTTCCTGAAGATATTCTGGTTACTTTATGAGAAGTTTAGCGTGCAATACGGAACGAGTAATTCTAGATGCTTAGCTTGCGAAGTCACTGAAATTACGGTTAAATTGTGATACAATTGCAATTATAGTTATTGTTACTGTAAAAATTATAATAACTACATTGTTATTATAATAATAACTATAATTGCAATTACTATAATTTATAAGTTCGCGAGGCATCTAGGGTCGCTTCCGTATTTCATAAACTTTTCATTTAGTTATTATTACTAATAATAGCAGTACCCATACTATAATTATGATAACATGTAATTGTATAGTCACAATACAAATAATATAGTTACAAATACAAAAACTTTTCTCTTAGAGTAGGACGAAGTTAGGTACATAGATTGTCTCGATTTTTTCTTTTCTAGTATTTAGATAACTCTTGGATTCTTATAGATTAGACCTTCTCTTAGCACACTTCAAGAGTATCAGATGTAAGCAGAGCACAAAGAAACGAAAATAAAATCATTTGATCTCTGTTTGCAGGTTCATCCATGCGGTCGTTATCGGCACAACACCGTGGTTTTCATCCTGGCGAAGGAGTACAACTTGAAGAATCTCAGAACTATTCACAGGCTGGATCGGTTGACCAGCGGCATTCTCTTATTCGGTAGAACGCCGAAGAAGGCGAGGCAGATGGAGCACCAAATAAGAAATCGACAGGTTGGTTGCATAAGCGTACGTCTTTGGTATATGCGAGAAAAAAAAACATAGACGTGCAGCTGGCGTCGCTCGTTCATCGTTAAATGACGGAGACGCTTACATTGGCGTACGAATATACGACGACTGTAATCGTTCCGTATGTTGTATGTCGTATCTCCACATTTCAGGTCCACAAACAGTATGTGTGCCGAGTGGAGGGTGAGTTCCCCGAGGAGGAAGTGATCTGTTCGGAGCCAATCGAAGTCGTCTCCTACAAGATCGGCGTTTGTAAGGTCTCCGAGAAAGGCAAAGATTGCGTCACCCGCTTCAAGCGTCTCAGCTACAATGGTAAATCGTCGGTAGTGCTGTGCAAGCCACAGACTGGACGCATGCACCAGATCCGCGTGCATCTGCAGTACCTCGGCTATCCCGTGGTGAACGATCCTCTCTACAATCACGTGGTCTTTGGCCCGCACAAGGGAAAAGGCGGTAATATCGGCAAGACCGACGAGGAGCTCGTGCGGGATCTTATCAGCATTCACAACGCCGAGAATTGGCTCGGTATGGACGGCGATTCTGATATGAGCCTGTTCAAGCCGAAGCTGGAATTGGAAGAGCGCATGCTGGGCTCCGGAAGCGACAAGGACAACGGCTCCTCGCCGTCATCCACCCCGGGTCTGGTTGAGGACGATCAACAACAGCAACCGCAACAGCAACAGCAGCCGCAGCAGGAATCCCTCAAGGTCACCGTGGGAACGCAAACAGGCTCGGAACCGCCGGATTCCACTTTCGCTAACGACAAGGTCACCGTTGATCCGCACTGCTACGAGTGCAAAGTCAAATACAGGGACCCGAAGCCGTCAGATCTGGTGATGTATCTGCACGCGTGGCGTTACTGCGGCCCGGGATGGGAGTACGAAACGCCGTTGCCTGCATGGGCGGCGAGCGATTGGACCGGCGACGATCGATAGTTCGGACGACGTGATCGAAGACGATCCGCGCGGATTCTTTGGCGAGCAGTCATTGTTGTCGTCATCGAGTCTCAACTCCCTTTTTTGATATCCTTACCCCGTGCCTTCCATCCGCCAATGAGCGATTTTGACCATCGTACGCAAGCAACTACATGTAGACGAATACGCATACATGCAGACATATACACACAGTAGCAAACAAACGTGCATCCCCCTACAACTTGGCCGTCGAACTTTCCGGGATGCTACGGTCCGAGAGAGAAATGGAGATTGCTGGAACAATCTCACGTCGCTCGATATTTACATTTCTGCAAACTCGTCGTCGATACGTAAGCGACAACTTGGCGTTATCGTGAAGCGAAGCGATTCCGATGGGTTGCCGTTTACGCGCAGAAATTCACTCGTTCTCTCGCGACAAGTTCGCCCATCACGTGCGTTCTCGTTTCGTTATATATTTCTGGCAGAGTCTCGCGCAAATCCCTCATGCGGCCGATTTTAAGCGGGAAACGATCCGAGACGCGACGTTATTATGCGGATTAATCATAGCGACAAAAGACAACCGTTGTTACCAATCCTATTACCGCAAAGCTGTCCCGATTTCGGGAGCCAGTTAATAAATCAGATCATCATTATTGTTATTTTTGTCTCACCGCAGCAATTTTCTGGGTTTCTCAATCATGTTTCCTTCGAGCAAACCTGGAGCGCCTTGTACAGTTATGCAGCGAGGGGCATGTCACTCTTTTGAGTCAAAGCAAATCATATAAACATTAACAAACGATTGCAATCGATTTCAAGCGATTTTAAGCGTGTGTTTTAAAATAATGAAGCGCCAGACTACGACTCGCATTGACTCGCGTCTACTCGCGTTGACTCACATTTTTTATTTTCACTGATTCTACTGATACGTTATTCATACGATTACATGTATGTCATTATAATTTGCATTTGATTCTATTTTGATTACTAACGTTAATTAAAAACTGTTGACTCATGAGTGACATGCCTCTCGTTACGTAGTAAAGTTACGCCGAGATGTCGTAATGCAATGTGATTGTTCCTACGATCGTTTCTCTCCGCGTAACAGCCGTAAGAATGTTCTTGCATGGTTGGTTGATTGATGTGGATCTTAAAAGTCGCAGGACTTCGTTGTAGCTTTCAAATTAATAATAAATATGATTTTTTTGCTATCAGAAAGATATATTGTAATAAACATAGGCAATCTGTGATTATATACCGCGATATTTGTCGATCAAAATGTTTAACAGTAAAAATGCAGCCGCACATAGCGAAGTAGCAAAAATGAAAGACAATTCTATTTTTATTTTAAATTGTGATATGGAAAAATATGATTATTGAATAATTTTTGTTCAATTGTAATACAAATGATATTTAACGCGCAGAAATTGTAGATATTATATACAAAAATCATTTGCGCGAACGCTCTAGCAGACTGAGACAAATATATGTTTTGAAAAACACGATAGTCTCGACCGCTTTTATAAGCAGCAGCGGTCAAAAAGTCACTGCCATTGGAGCAAGGTACCCCTAACATGTTAGAGAAGATTGATGCATCTGTCGGAGGTGGCATGGTATTCCGATGGATCGTATCATTCATCTTGATTTATGACGTACATAGAAACGTGGAAAGCAATGGATCTCTCGTCTATTTTCTATGGCCGCGAGAAGTCGTCCGGCTCGGCGCGACTGTTACTCTCCAATCTTACGGAACATTTTGATTCACGAGAGATACCGTTTGATCCATTTCTCAAAATTCCAGCATTTTGCAGAAGCAGTGTCTTATCATCTAAGAATAAACGACGGCGCGCGAAGTAGCGGTAGTATATGACGTTTCGCACTCGATCAGCGTTCTCGAGAGACGTTCTCGGTAAATCATCGTCATGGCTTCGAATTTGACTTTGAAATTGACTTCGAGCGGACGGAAGTGAACAGGCGATATCGATTATATTCGGCAAGCAGTGTTGCTTTTGGCATCAAATCCACCTCAGTACTTTGGCTTGACAGAAGTCAGCTATAACTGGGAGATAAATTTATCCTCGACGACTCCGGCTTTGGAACAATTTCAACGAAGCCCTGCGATTTTCGTATTATCGAATAGTAGTTATGTATCGCTAATATACTTATTGTGAAAGATTAAATGTCAAACGAAAGGGAAAGAGAAAAATATATACATATGTATATTAATGCTATTAACTCTCCGATGTGGTATCTCTGTTCAGGGCCGACGAACTGTGTATAGAGTGGTGGAGTGCTCTAGACATGTGAATTTGGCACGTGTTGAATTTTCACACATGTTGAGCTACATCTAGCATAAATTTTTAACGAGTAATTTATTGGATTTTTATTGACGATACCTTAATGAACAATGCTGCGCGCTCTATTGGCTCTTGGCGGAATATTTCTTGTTTCTCCTCTGGGCGACCAATCAAATATGGCAAAGGGCTACATTTGATGTAGAAATGGACGAATATATATACATATATATATTTATTTATTTAAATTTAACTCTAAAAAGATCCTCTCGTCCGTTGACTATTCCACACATGTGAAAAATTTACTTCGCCGGCCCTGTCTCTATTACTATGCCGGTTTCTATTACTTGTAGTTCAGTTTTAATTTCGGTTCAACCAACTTTTCAAAAAAACTTTCTAGTTCTAAGAATTTAAAAAAAAATGAAGAACAAGTTGAACCGAGATTAAAGTTAATCTACATTGGTAGACATCGGTAGACTCGTCAGTTTCCTAACGCGCCAAGTTCGCCAAGTTCTTCGTAGAATATCGAGTGCGATCCTCGAAACTGTGGCCATCACGTATGGTAATCGGCATTATTTCCTACGACGATAAAACCACGTTCTCATTGAGGACAGTGGTCCGATTTCCATTCACACGTGCGCGAAATGCTTTCGCACAGTTTCGAGAATAGACTCTTTGAAATCAGAACGACGGGGAGAAAGAGGAGGAATAGAAGAAGGAGATGTATCCTCCGAAATGGCATAGGTAGGGGGCTGACGTACAGAAACTGCGATAGAGGTGCGTCTATTTTTATGGCAGATATTTAAGGTGGGGAATCTGTGCGCGGTGGCGTAAGTCCAGCGGCAGGGTTCTCCAACAATAAGCGTGATCTTGCCGGAAGACAGCCAATGATCATGCCAAAGAGCGTACGACCAGCGAGCTTTCAATCATATCGTGCATAACGTACCTTTTCTCGAGGTCGACGGAATATCTCGAGATAAGCGTGATCCTACCGCGCGGTCGGGTCAAAGAGAAGAATACACACAGAAAAATATCACTCTGTTGTCACTTCCTTTTAAGTAATGATGTTATCTCTAATAAAGAATATTTTCTTGATAATAATCTTAAGATAGACTTATCATAAATTTAGATATTCATTATTATGTACTCAAAACAAAAATTAATTTTCTTTTGAAAAATATTGTAAAACTAATCGAAGAAATGACTTTATACACTCGTAATAAGCAAATCGAATTTGTTTTAATTTAATAAAATATGATTGAATATTAAACTTAATAGAATTCAGAATATATTTTGAAGAAATTTGACGCTTGTGATGAACTATGATAGATTTGCGGATATATACATATTTGAAATACTTGAAACATAAATAATTATTACTTGTACAGTAAGTATTTTTCTGTGTGCTAGGTGTTTCGCAACAAGTACAATCCGAGCAAGAGTGAAAAATATGAGAGCAAAACGTGCTACAATTTTATTTTAATACGAGTCGTCGCGTTCTCTCGTCTCCGTACGTCTTCGAGAGGCTGCAAAAGACACGCGAAGCGTGTGCATCTTGAAACTCCATCAGCTTGCAAGCTGCTCCTGTTCGCCGTTAATCTATACGCCATCACAGAAATTAGTTTCCATTTACATCAAAACTCAGATATAATTATGACGTCGTAGTTGAATACCTTTTCATTCTAACAAATGAAATTCAAGTTTGGACACTGAATTTTTACCTACAACCAGTTGTTATTTACATCAGCTCGAGACCATATGCTTTACTAATATCCATTTCTACCAATGTAGATCAATTTTAATCTCGACTCAACTTATTTTTCATTCTTTTTTTAATTTCAAGAACTAGAAAAATAAGAGTTAATTAAATAAAGAATAAAATTAAACTGCATTGGTAGAAATGGGCACGTGAGTCTTGTTAATTCACATTATAAGTGAGATTATAAACTTGTATTATTAAGCTTGAAATAACTTCGTCACCAGTGAGCAAGTAATAACGTCATTATTTCAGTATAAAATACTCACATGATTTTAGTACACTTGCGTAAATATAAATGGATAGCAACTATTGTTGTTGCTGCTATTCAACATGAGCTTTTTATTATATTTCAGTACGATCGTGCTGTACACGCGCTTGTCCTGTACGACGTCGAAGAAGCTCTCGTACACGCATACGGGGCCTGTTTTGCGTCATTCGATGCGATAACACGCGGCACAAACGTGTGCACAAGAGCAGCAGACAGCGGCGGCCGAGTAACAAAAACACGCTTCGCGTATGACGCGGGCTACAGAGCCTGTATTTTAGCGTCGAGAGACCGTTAAGTCGTCGTGAGCAGTGATGGGAAGTGATCCAGAAACGATATGGGCGAAGTTACAGACGCGGCGGATGCATCAGATTACTATGCCTTCCGATGAAATTAGCGACTTTTTGACTCTTAACGTCATAATCCAACATACATCTCTTTTCTAACGGGGCCAATTCACGTGCGACCGTGTCTGGATGTTTGCCGAGGGATGATCTCCGACGACACAAGTGCTATGACCTACGATTATTATGCTACGATATGCCGTATCAACGAGATTTAAATTAAATTAAGTTCGTACTGCCGCGTATACGCTGTTAACTTACATTTAGTATGGTCGGAAATTGTGTGTTTGCTAAGTATACCTTTAGAATAGCTTCCCGTTTTAGTTTAGAAACGAAAGCGTGAGAGCCTTAGGAACGACTGCTTTTAGAGCTGGCGAGCTATTACTTGACAGATCCTTTTTAAAAAACTGGACACTCGATGGGATCAAGATACGACCATTGAAAGAATTATCCTTTTTCAAAGTACTTAAGGCTTAACGCTGTATGCTATATAATACTATGCGATATGTTAGTGCCTAAAAATATTCGAGGAAAATGTGCGTCGTTAGTATGGTGCCTAGATATTTTTTCAATTTGGAGCGAGCACTTGGGATATAAATCGATCCTGCCATCACTGCCCGCGAGTTAAGAATAAAGGAGAAGCGAAAATGAAGGGGAATGTAATATCTGATGCGCAATGGAATGAAATGTGGATTTCGTATAGATAATATAAATATATGTATACATAGGAAGAGAATGGAGGTAACGTAACACAAACGGACCTATCATAAAAGACAGTGTGTGCGCTTACTAACACAACCGGGACAGCTCGTCTCCTTCGGCGAACTACCCCGAGAATGTAATGGCTAGCTTAAATCTATTATTTAAGTAACTAACGATAATTCGAGAAACCGCGAAAAAGACAGTTCCGACCTTAGTGGCGCGAAAAGAGAGAAGGGAGCGAGAGAGCGGGAGAGAACGAAAGAGAGTGCGAGAGAACGAGAGACAGGGAGAGCAGACGCAATCAGTATGCGGAACGAGCGAACGTGCTTTTGTATATATGTATTGTATACGCACATTGTACCGTATATCTAAAGTCACATTATTATCCGTACTGTAGCCGGCGGAACATTTAGTGCTAGCGAATTCTCTTGTATGATGAACGAATAAATGCAAAATATCGTTCGATAAAACTGCGGCGAATATTCTTGTCTTCGAATGTACCCAGTCTTACGTTTCACTTCGAGATAGTAGCACGGTTCGCGTTACTTCAATCGTATGCATGATTCATGAACAGGAAGTTCGACACTCGTTTCATTCCGAACACCGTGATGTTCGGCAGAAATATTCCATTCAATAGCCGTGTCATTTATTTCGTGTATGTAATACATCGTCGATGTCATTACTATAATTCACGACGAGCTCTTCGAGAGCCCGCAATGTAAAATGTAACGTAATTCCTATGAAAACCGCATAACCGAGAGTGTATACCATTTGCATAAGAAAACGCAGGAGGTAAATGTTAGTCTTACATGGCTCTAAGTAAACTCGGCCAATATTCGAGGATATAAATCGAATTTTCTTATATTTTTTCGCACACACGATCCTTTCTCTCCGATGTTATTTACTTTTTTCAAAATCTTACAGATTTGCATATTTTCGTGTCGCCATTTCTCTTCAAGAGTGTTATTTTTGAAAAGGTAAGATAGGATCGTTTGCAATCCACACACATATATGTAGAACTAAATTTCTTAATATAATAGAAAGTCTACCATATATTGAATCAATTTTTATTTTGCACTCCAAATAGATTACTCTTCCTAGTTTTCAGCGGTGAATGACTATCATTAGACGAACTTTCGCTTCAAAGCACTTTGCTTCGCTGATTCTACTTTTCTTCATAAACGTTAAACATTATGAGACTTCCGATTTAATTTCGTTTAACGTTCGATCTTTCCAAGGAATACTTAAAATCTACACGTGTATAATCAAGTTTTTCTCTTATGTTCTTTTATTAGTCGAACTTCCAGGGTGGATGTCAGCCCGGGTTCGAAGAACATTATTACAGAAAAATCGTGACTACCACATTTATATTCATTTATATACACTGAAAATAAATATAAAATTTTACAGGGATTGTTCTAAATAGCTCTTCATGTTATATTCTCTCTAACCTCCGGTTTTATCTCAACTTTGCGATGTCGCTCGTTTCTGTTCGTTCATGCGCGCTTCGATTTCCGGTCTAAAATGCCTGATCAGACCCTGTACAGGCCACGCAGCGCCGTCTGCTAAAGCACATATTGTGTGCAATTCTATTTGTTTCGTAAGTTCCCACAGCATGTCTATCTCGTGTATCTCGGCGTTACCATCGACAAATCTACGAAAAAAAATTATTATAAAATCAAATAATAATATAGAAGCAATGTTTTACGAACGTTTATCAAACATTGGCGAATATAGACACGAAGATAACCCGCGAAACACATAGCTTCTATATTAAAAGTACTATGAAAGTTTCAAAATATTATTGGATAATATGTTTTTATGTACGATAAATTATTAATTCTTACCTTTTTAGTATTTTGTACATCCAACTGATACCTTCGCGGCAAGGCGTGCACTGACCGCAGGATTCATGCTTGTAGAAACTTATCAAACGAGCGATAGCCTTGATTATGTCAGTCTGTTTATTCATCACGATTACCGCGGCCGTGCCAAATGAGCTCTGTACTCTGATGAGATCGTCGAAGTCCAGTAAGACAGTGTCGCACACGCTAAAATTTTTAACTGTAACTTTTGGAACGAAATCAAATTGTTGGATAATAATCTGTTTATTTACCTCTTAGGAATGACGGGAGTCGAAGAGCCACCGGGAATAACACCTAATAAATTGTCCCATCCTCCGATTACACCTCCCGCGTGCCTCTCGATCAGCTCTTTCAGAGGAATGGACATTTCTTCTTCGACAGTACACGGATTGTTCACATGCCCGGAGATGTTATAGAGCTTGGTTCCGTGATTGCGTGGACGTCCAAACGAGGCAAACCATGCTCCACCTCGGCGACAGATTGTCTGTTAAATATTTTCAATGAGAAAAAATAATTTTAAAAAGTGGCCTTGTATTAACAAATACAAAGATTAAAATAAACAAACAAATAAAAAATGTTAAATGAATAAAATATATGTATATTTAATAAAATTAATTAAATATACATTTTTTTATTTTTACTCCTTTCTTTTGGCTGCGTTCCAAAATTTATTGAAAATTTATAGTTTACGTTATGCGCACTATAGATTTTTAGTAAATTTTGGAACACAGCCGATGGTCTTTTTAACCTCATAAAATAAAAAAGAAAAAAGATAAAAATAAAATAAAATATAAAAGAAAAAAATACATCAGAACACTTACAGGCGCTACTGCTACGGTTTCGACGTTGGTGACAGTCGTGGGGCATCCAAACACACCGACGTCAGCTGGGAATGGTGGTTTTAATCTCGGTTTTCCCTGTTTCCCCTCAATTGATTCTATAAGAGCGGTCTCCTCACCACAGATGTATGCACCTGCTCCTCGTTGTACAAAGATGTCAAAATCATAGCCAGAGTTGCAGGCGTTCTTTCCAATTAAACCAGCCTGGTAAGCCTCGGCTATCGCAACTTGCATGTTGGATGCCTCGTTGTAAAATTCACCGCGTATGTAGATGTAAGCTGCGCAGGCTCCCATAGCGCGACCGGCGATTAGGCAGCCCTCCACAAGCTTATGTGGATCATGACGCAGGATTTCACGATCCTTGCACGTCCCTGGCTCACCCTCATCGCCATTGACCACCAGGTATTTGGGCCGACCATCAGATGGTTTATTCATGAAGGACCACTTCATTCCAGAGGGAAAGCCGGCTCCACCACGACCTCTTAGGCCAGAAATTTTGACCTCATTGATGATCCAATCGGCGCCTTTTTCTATTATTTCCTTGGTCTTGTACCAGTCGCCACGGCTCATGGCACCTTTCAGTCGCCAATCATGTCTGCCATACAAGTTCGTGAAAATGCGGTCCTCATCAGCCAGAGGGCTTCCTTGTTTCTAAAAAAGGAAAAAACATTAATAATATGGCATTAATGACTGCATTTAACAGAAAAAGCATGGAACCAGGATTGTGTGTTTATACATAAAATATAATAATCTACATCTATGTTTATACAATTTACACTATAGAACAATCATCCATGTAAATAATCTAGGAATTATCAAAGCCTATATCCTTTGGCATTATACTAGATAGTACTAGAGTTTCTGTCTTACTTATATATTATATATTTTTATTTCTTAAAAAATACTGAAGTCAGATGCATTGACAATCATAAAACTTGATTATTTTTTTTGCATTGTGTGTCAAATAATAATTTCTATATTTTACATTGCTTGTATTGTCTACATGGAAAAGAATCATAAACTTAACATAAACAATATGTGAAAATTCTACGTAAACATAATCTTGAAATACATAGTACAACCCTGTTTACAACTATATATTATAAAATTCTTGAACACAATTAATTCTTGCTTTTATATTTCTCTACTGGATTTAAATATATAATCCAATCATATATAAGACTCTTACAAGAGTTATTAAGTTGCTTTTTTTTACTCAACGCAGCCTTATTGATCATGTTCACTTTAACTGACTTGAAGCAGAAGACACGTCAAGCTTTGGAATAAAGGAGAAGGAGGGGTACTAAACATGAGCAGGTGCTGAGATTGTTGAGAAACACCCTCACCTTTCCTTCCGGAGCAGCATCAGCGAGTGTTCTCTGCTGCTGGCTGCTTAAACTCGATCCGAGGAGACCTTTAAATATAAGTGTGCAAATTTATTTAATTACATAACCTCATAAACTTATTGCAATGAGCGGAAAACTGCTTTCGAAGACGTGTGGGATAATGTTTGCTCGCCGTTTCGTCGCGAATGGTTTATTTGTGATTCAAGACAACTCGCGTAGCTGCAGTAACAAGGGGATACTTAAAACTTACCCAATTGTCTCCTCGGAATCTGAAAACAGCGCACTATGGCACTCGCCATTTTGCGGAACTTGGATTCCCTCAAGTGGCGCAATTGAGAATTTTCTCAGTATTCTCAACCGGTAAGATCGCGGCTCTATACGTTGGTATACAGGATTGGAGCATTTCATGAAAAAGAACTGATTTCACCAACGTCAGTTACTTAATCAGCCGTTAATTGACTAATCATATTTGCTGTTTAGTAAAATTGACTAATTACGGTGAAATGGACTCAAAACCAAAGGCCGGGAAAATCGCGCTCTCACAAGTTTCTCTCTGCCACAGCGCGATCTTACAATGGAGCGTTGAACCCACCTCAACCGCGCGTTCCGAGTGAATACGTGTACCTCCGCTATTTTGTTGCGCAAAGTCTGCGGGTCGCCCGTGTCGTCTGCGTCTTGCGATGGTGACACGTGAACTGACGTGAACCGCGTGTCCCCGTTTAAGTGAGATCTGCCGCGTCATGCCTTCCAGGAGGAATAAAGGCGGCCTCCTGGCCAGGGTGAACTTCCCTCTGTATACGCTGCAGATGCTTACCAGCAGGCACATTCTGGTGGGCGGCGGAGGCGGCTCCTCCAAGACTGGCATTGCTAATGGATTTGTGAGTTTCTCCTATCTCTGCCAACAGATTGCCTATTGAATCTGTCAGTTTGTGACTATTTAAATGGATTATGAATCATTTAATATAATTGCAAAATGGTGTACACACAAATTTTATCTTCTATTTTACTAGTAGATTCTGTTAAATTTAATATTTGATGGTAGATTTCTGTTATATATAATTATACTCCATTAGCAGATTCTGTTATATATAATAAACTTTCTGCTAGTATTCTACCGAAAAAATTTATAACAGACATTTTGTAATATCTATTTTTTATTTAGCTATCTGGAATTTAGCTTCTGTTTTTTTTTTCATAAAATTTTCTTTTTTTTATTTAGGATTTTAAAAAAGATACCATTTAAATGCAACTATTTAAAGTCCAGTTTGTTATTACAGGAAATTTTTGAATTGTCACACAATGGTGTACATTTTGTTGCCGAAGAAGTTACCAGGCATGAGACTGGTCCCAGCGTGGTCATGAATTGTGCTTCACATAACAATGGCAAGAAGACATGGATAGTTGCTGGTCAAGAGAGTCATTGTCAACTGTACAATGTAAATCCCAAAGTAGTAACTTCAGAAAATGGCGAATTGATCAAAGGGCCAGCAACAACAGCTAATAAAGATGGCCTTAGGCATAGAAGGAACAGTGAAAAAGTTGAAGATGTTCACTCACCAGTGGAGAGGATAGAAGAAATTAAAGATGACAATTCAAATGTTAAGAGCAAGAAGCTTCAGTTAGTACTCAAGCCTGCTGATAGCGTGCAGACAGCTTTTGGGTAAGACAGTTTTGCTGCATTAGATGTATTTAGTATTATAACTGCTTAATTATTAACGGCTAAGTACTAATTTGATGTAATTGGTTGGATTTAAAGGTAAAAATTAATCACATTTTACTGGTCTACTCAGTTACTCAGTGAGCACTTATAATACTGAATGTACTAAATATTACTAAACTATGAAGGTTACTTCATCCCTATTCTTTTTTAATGTCACCATGAAAGTTGTGCAAGGAAAGAAATCGAGAAAGAAAGCTATGGATATCTTTGTTACTTAATTAGCAAATTTGGATTTACGATGACATCAATACAACCTCTTGTTGATATATTCCCTGCCCACAAACTTGCCAATAAGGTGACCTTCATAGTTCAGTATCTTGGAATGCATCTATTTATTATATTTCGAAAAGCATTACATTAATTTCTAATAAGAACTTTCGCACTTACAGAAATGGTGAGCCTTTACAAAGAGTCGTCAGGGTGAGCTTGCAAGGAATGACTATGGCCACGGGTGACACAGACGGTAGAGTTAGATTATGGAAGTTCCCACAGTTGCACAAATTATACGATCTTGACGCGCACGGAAAGGAAATAGACGACTTAGATTTTAGTCCAGATGGTAATCTGTTGGTGAGCATCGCTAAGGATGGAAAGGCCTTCTTGTGGAACGTATATAATGGTACAAGAAATAAAGAGCTCACTTGGACAGTGCCAGATAGCGTGAAGTACATGTACAAAAGATGCCGATTCAGAAAATTGGCAGAGAATAAAACAAAGCTCGATCTATTTGTACTTTCCAACGCCGTCGCGGCGAAAAATCCTAGTTTTCTACAATTGTGGGACGTCCATACTGGAGCCATCACCAAATCTGCTTCTTACAAGGAAGCATTGTCAGCACTGGCAGTTTCTGATGATGGTAAGTTCGTGGCTGTCGGTACGATGTTCTCCGGCAGCGTTGATATATTTGTGGCATTCAGCTTGAGGAAGGCACTCCATGTTCCTGGAGCGCACAGCATGTTTGTTACCGGTCTAGAATTCTTGCCAACGAAACTAGACGGCCCCGCGATTACCAGTAATACGGAGACTGCGGTCGTCAGTATCTCTGTGGACAACAGGATTTGTATACATAGTATACCATTTAGACGTAAGTATCTTATTGCGTACAAATAGATAGTTGCCTTTGGGATATATTAAAACTAAGAAACTTTGTTTTTTAACGTTTCAGACACACTGCCATTCTGGTTTGTCATTATATTAATAGTTTTATGCATATGTGGCGCGTTTATTCTCTGCAGTTATCTTGGTATATGACCCACGAAATACGTGACCAAGCCAATAAAGCAAGACATTATTTTTTCCTAATTATATATTAAGCCGATAATTATCCTCGCGTATGAGAGATTAAAAGTAAATGCAACGCACGATTCACTCATAAACAGTGGCTGCTCAAAAACATTACATACACAGTCATAGGTTTATCTGAGTAAAAGCGGGTGCTGACCGGCATCTCGTCCGACACGTATGATATAATTAGCTTACGAAACAACGTAGGTGTAACTGTGAATATGCATTAGGATAAGAGATATTTTCGGTTCAATTAGCGGTTACCATTTGATCTTGATAGTTGAATCATCGGATAGAGTATACAGATTTTTCAGCAAGCGTTTATGCGATTTAGATATAGACGAGACGTCAGTCGGGGTGCTACTGTGATAAATAAATTATGTTGGAATATTTCCAACAAATCGGGGCTGCACCAATAGCACATTAGTACATGATGTACATATAGATATTTTCAATTTTTAGCGCAAAAGGAAGGGATTTAAACAGCGATTGTTTCTCTTCCGCACGAGTACGCTTAAATGGTTTCGTTTATGACAAGTAATTCGAGACATGCGTTTCTCGTACTTACAGCATACTCTTTATCTCTTTCGTGTCACAGACGAAAATCCATAACGCATTTATGTGCTATATCATGTAATATTGACATCTACTAGTATATTTTTCCTTGATTATATGTCTTCTTCTACTTTCTTCTGAAAGCATGTATATACACGAATGATAAATATTCGTAATGATCGACGCTGTACTGATCACAAGTAATTGTTATTATAATACATTTTGCAAAGTGAGCTTATAAGTACCGTTATTTATTTAGACACTTTCTAAAACTTTATTTTTAGAGCACGTGTATTTTTCGCAAATCTGATATATAATGGAGATTTATCCGAATAAAATTATATACATATATATGTGTGTGTATAGTTCTATTCAGATAAATCTCCATTATTAGCTACATATGATATATATATTATATATATATTTTATATATATATACATATGATATATATATATATATAATATGTAGAATTTTTTCTGCTCGCGGAAGATTGTGCAATGAATTTGTAAGCGTTCCGACCACTTCATTACAAAATAATAATAAACTATTAAATATGTTTCATCATGGGATTGAAAGAATTATTAATGTATCCTATTAAAACCAGTTTTGCAATTTTTAATATATTGGCTATAAATATAATAACTTAATAAAGAATTAGATTTTAATTTTAATATCTATTGTTGAAATATAACCTCGCAATTGTAAGTCTTTAATTATTCAAATTATTATTTAAAAAGTGAAAAATATTCTAATTTTATTTATTAAAACAAAATTATTTTACTGTTAAAATACACAATAAATTCAGATGGTGTATTTCTATTTTAAGTTTAATAATCATTTTTTAAAATAAAGCAGAATTAAATACAATTGTGTAAAATTTATTAATTTATCAAATAAAATGTTCTATAACACTTTTGTGTGTATTAATTAAATTCCTCCAATTCTTATTATGCATATGTTAATCAAATTGCATTATTATAAAATTCAAAGTTATTGTTATATTTCCATTTCAAAACTCAAAGTGTGGAAAGATTTAATAGCTTAGGCGAATTAACATTAACGAATTTATAAATCAAAATATGCATAATATTCATATTCATCAAACATATAAATGATAAAATAATCAGACAATTGACATGCATTTTTTTATATAATAATCGAGCGAAAACATATAGTGTTTATTTATTAATAATACGATTAATTAGTAATAAGAATATTAATAATAAGATTTTGTATAATGTGTTTTCGCGAAATTAATAATTGATCAGAAAAAGTCCAACTTTTAGTTATGATATTTGAAAAAACGTAAAAATTTTGTTATAAACAGTGTAATCAACCCATACTTCTGTATTACTTATCGAAACGTAATTATATTCTACGTTTCTTTGTTCCAGTGAGTACTGCAATTTATTTATTATATTTAAAAAGTAACATAATGAGAGGTGAGATTTATTTATTTTGTACTTATTTACGTGATTTTGCGTATTATATGTTATTTAAGTACAACATTAAATTCAAAGAGAGAACTTTGAATTTATTATTTTTAAAATATTTGGGATCGTAACATAGTTTTTTGCTAATTTATGATAAATTAATTGTTTTTACTTAGTTATTCTTATATCCTTATACTATCATGAATATGTTGTATATACATATTTTTGCAGGTAATTCTAAGAGTGAAAGGAGTTTACGGAAGTGATCAATGCAGAAAAAATTATTTTTGTTTTTACATCAAAGCAACCAGTTTAAAGACTTCAAAGTGAAGATATAAAGATAATTGATATGTTGTTTAGAAAGTTTGAACTATTATATAAAAATATTTGACTGAATAATTTGCGATTATTTTGTTTCTTTGTATAAAAGAATATTTTATATATTTATATTAATTCGACTATTTTTTTAGAGACAAATTACCTAAATATCATTTGTTTCTTTTTCTTAGGTCAAACTGATGATAATTATGTCTTATATTACATAGGTGTTATTAAAACTTTGCAAAAATGGCGGATGCATAAGATACGTTCCATTTTCAAGTTCACATATATGCTGCAAGCATCAGCTTATCCTTTTATCTAAATTTAAATAAGGATAAACAATGCTTACAAGTTGTAAGTGCAAAACGGAATGCACTCAAAATAGATTATTTTTACTGACTAATATAATTAATTTCAAGATTTTAGGATAAAGAAGTGTAATAAAAATGGACATGCTATTTACAATTAGAGCTAGGCTTTTATTTTAACATAATATATATAAGTTAATGTAAGAAAATAAAATGCCAGATACTTATAATAATAATTTAATATATCTCTTTACAACCATATGATTTGAGAGGCTCACATATATTGTATTTTTTAAATCTTAATGAATTAATGCATGTTAATGAATTAATAAATTAAGTGTTTTTCTTATTTATTGATATAATTGTTTTACAAGCAAAAAATCTGGTTATAAAAGATTGACATAAACGCTGGAGGCATTTTTAATGTAATAATAGCATTTAATGTGATAGCAATTATAGTAGTAATTGAATAATAGTAATTATTGTCAATATATGTCTATTTTAATTAATATAAATACTAGTAATATCTTTTCTGACGATAGAGAAGATATTAAAAGTGTTTCTATTTAAATTACGCTAAGATGCATGTATAAACGTTTATGCAAACTTTGTATAAATTTTGTATTATATCATTTCATTGCTCTTTTCGAATATTTTTTTGGGGGTAGTGATATTTATAATATTTTCCCCAAAACAATTTATCTCTAAATATGTTTTATTTGCTCATTTTTTACTTGATCATAATTCATTTGCTAATAATAGTTTTATCTAATTTTATTTTTAAAAAACTAAAAATTTTAATGCTATATTTTTTTTTATTGTATCTGTTATGCGCTCAAATGCATTTAAATATAATCAAGATTGAGTAACAAAATTTTTTATAACTTTTTTAAAAATTGATTATTTTATTATACTAAATTTTTTAATTTTAGCCTATTTAAACTTTCATTTATATTATAGAAAAATAAGATTGAACATTTTTGCTAATATTTGTATATAGTATGCATCAAGCATTGACAATTTTGCAATCAACAATATGTTAATATATGCTGTATCGACTCATTATTTTTCTTTCTT
Organism: Cyphomyrmex costatus; assembly: GCF_001594065.2. NCBI lineage: Eukaryota > Metazoa > Arthropoda > Insecta > Hymenoptera > Formicidae > Cyphomyrmex > Cyphomyrmex costatus. The sequence continues at coordinate 37,697 of NW_017280551.1, read as the reverse complement.
TTATGTTGTTTGACACGTCTCTGTCAATGTTAAAGATAAAAAAAGATAATTAATCATGCAGATTTCTTATGTATATAACAATTTAATGTTCTCAAAGTTCAAAGAGTATGTAAATGATACGCCGAACGTCCATTATTACGTTCAAAAGTTTTTTCTCAGACAATACAGAATATTTATAAAATATTTTTATAAATATTTTAAATATTTTATAAATATTTTATGCTGCCAATAAAATTTTTAACGTAATAGACATTGGATCGGCGTATTATTTATATAATCTTTGAACTTTGACAACATTAAAGCTTTTAATAAGATGATAAAAATTTTATTATTTTATTATCAAGATTAAAATAACGATAGAAAAAATATTATGAGCACATGAAGAAAACTTAGTGTATTTTTTTAACAATATGACGTAAAAACAAATTAGATAGGATGGATATTACGCTGCATGGTGATTATTTTGTTACATTACATGGATAGATTTGTTTTTTTTTACCATAAGTAGATCATTTCTATCTTTTAACTTTTAATTTGTTTACATGATATGCAATAGAACAATGATCACTTGCAATGTTATATATTTTACATTAATTTACATCTTAAACATAGTTTTGAGAATCATTTAAATATGTATCGGCGTCATCTATATAAGAAGAAGGTAAAGAAAGATAATCTATAAAATTAACATAAAATACGCGGGTATGTAAATAATTATTTCATAATAGGGGAACTTGACTTATAATTTATAAATACTTAAACCGCGTGAAAAAATTGACATTTATTTATAAAAATAAATATTAAGTAATAATTGACAGTAGGTCTTTAAAAACTTTTGTTTACTCACGATCACTACATTCAGATTGTAAAAAGCGATAAAACACTATACAAATTTTTGGAAATTATCTTTAAATGTAAAAATACTTTTTAATAAAACATTTGCAATTAATAAGAGGTTTATAAAATATCTTTTCGTTTTGGGGAGAAATTTAAAAAAAATTCATATTTTCTATTATATGTATATATTATTAATTTGACGGTTATTACAGTGGTGAAATATTAATTTTGTTTTTGATGTATTTCACAAGGTAATTCTATCGATTGTAAACGTTGTTTCATTAAAACATTTTTATTTTAAAATAATAAAAGAATCCAATAAGAGCTAATATTTGATGTGTATGTGTACAATAAATTATTTTCAAATATTTCGACCATAATAATTTGTCATTATCAGTAAATATAAAATAATTTATTTTATATTTACTAGGAATAACAAAAATCATAATGTTAAAACGTTCAAGTTATTGTTAATATTTAATAATAAATAATTTATTATATATACGCACATTTAGTAGGCTTTTATTAACTTCTATTATTATATATAATTTATTTCTTTAGAGCCTTGTAATAATATTTTACTTATTTATTTCAATATATGTTGCAAAAATTGTTATCGTGTATTTTCTCGTGGATTTCTCCCTTGAATTTTTTCCCTTGAATTGGAAGTCAATCGTGTAAATTTTTCCCTTGGGCAGAAACGTGACAAATGAAATTTTTTTATGTAGTGTGTAACATAAAAATTTTAATTTCTTGTTTCCGTTCTAGAAAAAAAATTACTTAATCGGTATACCCTGGAGCTTTAATTGACTTCTATTACATCCTCATATATCTCTTATTAACGATAATATTAATATTTTTTTTAAAGAAAATGGTTTAAAATTTATAATATAAGATCAAGAAGAAAATCAAATTTTTGTCTATATTAGCATTTTTATTATATTTTTTAAGCCACATATTCTTTTAGAGAAATGTCAACTTCAGTTCAAAAATTTCTTTTATTTTAGAATTTTATGGACCATTTTTAAAATATTAAAAATTTTAAATATTGATTTAAATACCTTTTTTATGTACATATGTGTTCGATATTATGAATATAAACATGATCATTCTCAATTTATAATACATCAAATGCAGAAATACTACAGTATTTAAAATCGTATGTACACAGAAAAAATATCATAAATTAAAATAAATATTTATTTAAATTATATCAATTAAATATTTCTTAAATATAAAGATATGTTTATTTGCTACAAAAACATTAATTTGATTTAACAATAAATTTTTTTATTACGTAAATATTTATATATTGTAAGTAAATGTTTAGTTGAAAGTATTCAAATAAATATTTATCTAAATTTAGGGTATTTTTACAACAACCAAATAAACTTAAAAATGGAAAAAGATTTCCGACATCGTCGAAATAATTATTGTAAAAAAAAATTTCATCATATTTCTCAATGTAAAATTTATTTTAATGATTGTTTAACTGTATACTAGCAAATTAATTTGGTTGTGCAAAAAATATATAATTGTAGCTGTAGAAAGAGAGAAAAGATCAATTACTCTACTATTTTTAATCTTAAACCTGAAAATTGATCGTGAAAACTCCACTATATTAGAAATTCTAAGAAATTTTCTCACCGTTGGCACTAACAAAATTTTTTTAGAAGATTATGGCGAGATATAACAAAAACTTAGTCACTATTATCAACATCACTTAAAGAGTGAAGCAAACATGTTTTAAATATTGAAGAGATGTCGCTATTTGAAAGGAAGATTAATGAATCCGTTTTTTAATTTGTTTATGTTCCTTTGACGTCTCTTTTCTGTTGTATTCATTTCACAATCCTTAAATAGGCTGTCTAACATTTTATTTTCGCAAACAAATGATTTATGATTAACTTTTATGGTTTGCACACTAACTGCAGTAAAAATGCAATTAGTTTTCGATATTTTGTAATAAAGATTTGCTTTTAAAAAAGATTAACGTAAATTGTAAACAATTACAAGTAATAGGTGAAAATTTTAACGACACACAGAAGGAAATTGCAAATATGAAGGATTTAATTTTCTATCCTAATATTATAGTATTATAAAAAAGTACGTATAACTGCTTCAAGCGTTGTATATTGAGCCAGATGGTTAAATTGTGTTACAAATTAGAAAAAGTAGTTGGCCCCTGCTGCTTTAAGCAAGTAATGCATCCGCAATCAACCGTAACTTATTATAGAGCAACGGTTCTTGCAGAGTAGTGGGTCCAACTAGCAATTTATCTTAATACACCGAAACGATCGCAGTAACTTACTTGCGGAACCGTTCTTCACACCATTCAGACACTAAATATACTTAAGAGATAACTAATACAATACGACAATGTCACAACATTTCAAAGTGCAATAGCCGAAAGCGATAACTATCTTAAAAAAAATATGAGAATAAAATTATGATCAAATTCTATGGATAAGATTAGCCGACAATCAAGACAACAGAAAGTATATAAGAAATAATAAATAATAATGTTAATTAAAATTGTAATTCAATGTTAATTTTTGCGTTTGTTATAATGTCAACGTTTATCGTGTTTAAATGTCAACATGAGATTAAAAATAATTGTTTCTTGAAAGTACAGATTAGTTTAATTACATATACATAAATATAATTACAATATATTTTCAATGTACTTTCACAATTAGTCTTCATAATCTAAATTAATCTCTAATTATGTATACTTAAAATTATGTATTTTACATAGATAAATAGATTTATCGGAAAATTAATATGCGCATATATAAAATATTTTCCAAAAAATGCAGAGATTTAAAGCTGGTTAATTTTTCTTTTAATTAAAAGTCAAAAACAGATTTTTAGTTTGGAATGTAAGGACAAGAAAATTTTAAATACACTGTCCGCATTGATATATTTTCGCCGCAAAAACACCGGTTGTTTCGTCATAAGTACTATTGCATCATATGAGTATCGCGTTTCTGGTAGTTTCGAGTTCGATGGTAATAATTAGTGAGATTATCCGTTTACTGTTTTATTGGTTTGTGTGGTTTATGCAATCCTGCTTATCTAGCTGCAGATTTGTTATAATACATTTAGTATAATACATTTTCTTTTATCATTAATGATGGAGCCGCATAAAGTGATTATATGCAAATTATCAGACTTTAATAAGGAACTTTAATTTAAAATATGGACTCGGGTTGCTTAAAAGAAAAAAATATTAATACAAGAAGTACCCAAGTGGAACAAAAAAATTGCGATAACGTCAAATGATGTTAAAATAAATCTTACTTTTCAATCTCGTGACGTAACTGATTATAAAGTTACTTTTAATATAATCATTTTGATGTCATTTCGATATCATGATGGTTTGTGTTCTGTTTACGTATATCTTCTTTTTTTATTTTCATTTTTTTATCGCATGAATAACAATTGCTGTCATCACGATTAGAATTCATTTACACTTATTAGTATAATATTATATAATGAGATTTTATTTATAATTGCAATTTGTTATTTATGTCTTGTCACATTTATTTCTGATGCGTTATTTTTAATAACTATTTCTTTACAAATTTTTAATTAATTTTTATTGTTAAAATATATTAGTGATTAAGGATTTAGAGATACCTACTTTTAAATTATTACAAATTTTTCAATCCACTCTTTGTTTAAATTATATTCTGAGAAAATTCAATGAAAAACAAGAGCTACTAGCCAATAAATACAATTTTTTAAGAAGGACATATTAAAAACAATTATTTAAACAACAGAGAGCCGCGAAACAAGAGTTCTGATAAAATTGTGATTCAATTATAGATACAAGAGATACACATGACACAATATAATAAAATGAATTATTATATTCTTGTTTTTCCCAATGATAAACAGACAAAATCACTATGTTACATCGCGTAACTTCTGCTGGATAGCAACATATTTTGAAGAACGGATAGAACGAGTGGAATATAACAAGTGTATCTTAATATGTACAAGAACTACCTTTATGTCTACGTCAGTTCTTTCAGCATTTGATGAGATAAAAAAAGATATATAAGCAACGGGTTTATTTAATCTAAAAATCGATTGACATGATAAGCAAGAACCTATGGAATTCGATGTTTTACACGTTGCGTGCTAGAAAGAATGTAAGCGTAGATACATTTATAGAAATTCTGTATTTGGAATTTATACTTCGCTGTAGATAGCTCGTCAAAGCGAGCTGAAACATTCAAATGTAAGCTTATAAAAATTAAAGTTTATTCGCATAAGAATACATAAAGAAATCTGCAGTGTTACTCACATTTGTCAATTAATATTAAAATTTTCATATTGTTATTAAAAAAAAGATGTATCTCCGTTGTTACTGATTTATTAACCGTACAATTGATATCACGTTAGAAAGTATAATTATTGAAATCATGAAATTGTAATAATGTTAATAGGAGCCGACACTTTAGTTTAAACGAATACGTGTATAAGTGTATTTATTATATAAGTAACATAAAAGTAAATGGTTTTACCATTTGCCATTTGCTTATGTAATAAATGTACTCATATATCATACATGTTCATCTAGTGCATGCCGACTCTTATTGGAATTATTACAATTGTTTCACAAAACCTAAATTTACTCATATTATGTTAACTATTTAATTAATTATTTGTTATATATTTAGTAGTTTTATTTCCTGCATTATAACCGAATATTGCATTTGAATGTTTTCTTATTTATAAATAATGGCAAATTTAATTGGAACTCATGGTTTGGTGTTTATATTTACGCTATCTTTTGATTATTTTGTGTAATTTATGATATGTTTTTGCTTTTTGTTTCTTCTTTTCTATCCTTGCTTTTTTTTATGATCGTTTTATCGATAATCGTATTTTTATCACATATTCTTGCTTTTTACGAAGTTTGTTAACGTTTATCTCAAGCGATATGAAACAAAGATATAAAATAAAAGTAAAAAAAAATGAAATGAATAGCAAGAAGATAAGTAAAGAGCACATTGTATAAATTATAGATTTTTCTATTAGTATTTTTCTCTTTTTTAGTATTTTTTCTTCTCTTTTACTGATTATTTTATTATAAAAGAATAACTAAAAATAAAATATGTTTAACAGTAAAGTCGGTAGTATACGATGCTTGTTTTCCTATTGGATTACTAGCTGGATTAAATCCTTGCAATTGTATTGACTGCGATGATAGCATTGTCCATGTGCTGCCTGGGTGTTAGCACTGTAGCCAATATGATGGCAAAATTCTATTGTAATTAATCCAGCTAACAATCCAGCAGGAAAAAAAGCATCGTGCCGCCAGCTTAAGAGTGCGAAAAACGATATCACTGTAAATTATAGTTTCTGATCGTAACTTAAAGATTAAATTTAGTGAACATTGTTGAAAAAAAGAATTTTTTAAGATGACTTTTTAAGGACTTTGTTAAAATTTTTTAGAACTAATATCAAAAAGTTGTCGTTCTATAAGATGTCTTCTAAAAGAGTTCTTTATGATATCAACTTATATAAATACTATTATAATATTTACTATAGTAAACAATTACGCAGCACCGTCACTAGATGGAGACGGCGGAATTCAATTTCTCATAAGTAAAAACCATAGATAGAATGTAAGGGGCAGTATATAATGAGATCTTTTCATATTTTAATAAAACTATTTTTTGGATTGAGTTCTTAAAATAAGATTCACTAGATTTGTTTTCTTTATATTTGCATTTTCTGCAGTGGGGTGTATTCGATGCAAGTTAAAATGAAACAACATATATTTATTTCACTTCAACTTATTGTACATGCGTGCGCTACTAGTTCAGATAGTGTAAAAATATGAAAGCAAACAGAGACTTTTCGACAGCATAATTTCATTTAATTATATATGTAAAAATTATAATTGAGGAATCAGTGATATTCAAATAGCATTTCTTAAAGTAAATGTTTTTAAAAAGTCAAATTTAGGAATTTTTTTTTAGATATTATTAAAATGACTTTTTTTTGTAAAGTCAATGTATTAGAACTTATTAATATCATTATGTTATCTTCAAGACAGTATTGTCGGACATCTTATTTTCAAATATGAACTTTTGAAGAATTCTTTCGATAACATAGTGTTCATTAGGAATAGACAATATATTCTTTTAATCTAATTTTGCAAATTTCTTAAAAAAACGAAGAAAAAATCCTGTATTATAATCTGCTTTTTGATAGAGAATTATTTTTATATAAAACTTAATTTGTATTAATTATTACTCTGATTCTCTTTTCAGTCTAGGATTATATTTCAAGACCGACACATAATTACAGTTTGTTTAATTTGTTTGAAATTGTATAAATTCACAAAAATTATTAGACACAAAGATTCGCCTTGAACGCAAATATGACGTTTTCTACTTATTTGTATTTAATTTATATTATTCAACAACGATTAGCTATCAATGTATCACAAGCAAACGTTGCGATATAGGCGATTTCTTGAGGCTGTACTGGACTGAAGAGGAGGGTCATCTGGGTTACTCCCAAGTGAACGACAGTATAAAGGAGACCGCACGTAAGTCTCATACGCACTAAACACGATTGAGAAAGAGGGAGACTGTGACTCGCCGAGGGAGTGTTGAATCGGCGAGTGTCTCACGTTCTCCGAAAATTTTCACTCAAGTCTCAGAGTGATCGGCATTTCGAAGGGTGCTATTTCTTATTTGACTCTCGTGGCATTTATTTATCAAGTTTACCTTCGTAGACATACAGGAATAATTGTGAAAAGTGATCTTCGATTTTTGAGAGCATAAAGGTGACATCTCGTTGTGCAGACATTCGCCAGAGTCTCGGTGAGCTTCCTTTGAAGAGGACAACAGGTGCATTTCTTGTAGTAGATAAAAGGTGCCTAACTTTGCCATTATATAGAAATATTAAATAAAATAGAATAAAATAAAAACTGAATTAGAAATAGAAATTGACGATAATCTATAATATATGACAATATCTCTGTTCGTTTTTTATTTTTCATTTAATTTATTTGAATTTAAACCTTTATTCACAATATAAATTTTAACTTTCCTATCAGTGTAATGGGAATCTTTATAAAAAACAAAATAATTTTTTATTATATATTCTAGATTATATAAAAATCTGAAAAAGTTCTGGCATACGTGTCAAAACGAGTTTTTGTCATTATTATAGTCGTGGAAGTAGTATAGGAAGTGGTGTGTTTTTATTATTTTTTGCAGATTTAAATTTATCAAAACATTGAAACTTTTAAAGATTTAAGTTGTTGGCAGATAATTAAAATAAAATTATACTTATAGATTGTTTCGTGAGCGTATAATAATCTAAATATATTAGATTAATTATACATTTAAGAAACATACCTATTTTCTATCAAATAAATATTTATCACAGTTTCTTTCCGTGATTTTGATGCTGTCGATAATAAAAATATCATATTTTATATTTTAAGACGTTGAATATTTTATATATGTGATGATGTTCTTTTGATATTATGTGATTACTAATCCGATTAATTTTTGTTGTTATATATATCAACTTCATTAAACGGTAGAGAGACGTTATGTCTACTTGTAAGAATGAGTGATTCGTAACCGATTTGTAACCGAGAGAGATCGCGAGTTCAAATCTCACATCCAGCATACCTATACGGAAAAATTTCGTAATCGGTACTGACTTAGCAGGAGTCGCACAGGAACTTTTTGATTAAATGCAGACATATAAAGACTGATGTGGTTCTATTCATTTGTCTTATTACTACCATAATGCAATAGCAATTTCATGTTACCGCAATGTAAGACTATCTTTTTCTATTGAATATATCTAAATATTCATTTGTATGTATCAATAGTCTTCAAATATAAATTGTGTGTAGGATGAAATCATTGATTTTGGGATATTTATCAGCAATCAGTAAGTTAATGAAAAATTAACTTTAGTAGCAGAAAATAAGAAATTGTATATACGTTAGATAAAACTCTGATAAAAAATTATTATTAAATTAGTATAAGATTCTCATCGTTTACAATGATAAAATCGATACTTCTTTAATAATAAAATATTAAAAATAGAAAGAAATATTATAAACACTACGTAAAATGTGAGTAAATTTTACACTGGTAATCATGCATGAAACGATGCATTGTCTTCACTTTAAAAGATTCTTTTATATGTAAAAGATATTATATTCATTAAATGTCTATTATACATTAAAATATTACAAAACTAACCTGTAAATTATTATTTTAATCAGATTTAGTTTCAAAACTAAAAATAGCATGATATTTAACATAACTAAATATTCTATTTTATAAATCTCAGAAAGTGTAATGCCTATTCGAGTCATGTAAACAGGATGTTAGTGTTTATTGTAATTGTGTGAATTTATATACCGCGTATGTAGTCCCCCCGCGACGCTGATGGATTTTCAGCATTGACGCATACATATTCACTACCGCAGTAATATCACTTGAGTTAAATTGACAATCAATCTATCAAATTTTGATGCCTATAGCATCTTATTAGATCTTAATAATATATTGAAAGACATATATTAAAATTTAATATTGAAATGACGATAATTTTAAATCTGTGAAAAATAATAAGATTGCGAAGAATATCACAAGTTGGCGTTTCGTCCTGGTTTCCGCTACTGGACTCATCAGTAAGGCATTGTAATGCCTTACAATTTTAACATATTATTAAGATCTAATAAGATGCTATAGGCATTAAAATTTGTTAGATTGATTGTCAATTTAACTCAAGTGATATTACTGCGGTAGTGAATATGTATGCGTTAATGCTGAAAATCCATCAGCGTCGCGGGGGGGACTACATACGCGGTATATAAATTCACACAATTATAATAAACACTAACATCCTATTTATATGACTCGAATAGGCATTACACTTTCTGAGATTTTTAAATCATACGAGTCAATTAATATTATCTTTCATTATTTTTATTTTATATTATATTTTGATATTATTGAATATTTTACTATTATCATAACAGCAAATACATGGCAAATTCTATTTAATTATAGCTTTAAATAACTTCTAGTATAGATTTTATTAGCATAAATTTGGGTAGATCTGTAAATATAAATAAGTGATTATTTCACAAATTCTACATTGTGTAAGCTTTGCTTGATTTTTTATTCATATTCTTATTAATTCACACATTGCTAAATTCGTTATTATAATATATAATATTTATAAGAAAATATACAAGATTTTCTCTCTCTCTCTTTCTATATTATTATAAAGAAAAAATACTAGCGATAGTATATAAATTGTGTTAAAAAGTTAAGAAACTCTAAATTTAATTATCAAAGAAGGGTTATCATAGATTATCGATAAATTGTGATACGTTAATTGTGACAATTATTTTCTATTTTTTAGCTTTAAATTACTTTAAATTAAATTAGATTACTTCATAATAAATTAATTTTAATTTTTTTTAAAGTAAATATATTAATTAATCTCAATAAAAAAGTGATTGTCAATTTCTGTTAAATTATACTTACAATTAGGTTTTAACCTTTCAAATTATATAATTTGTAGATATTCATATCACATGATTTTTCATATCTCTGTTTTAGTATGGAGGTCATCATAATTACGAAATTTTTAACATATAATTTGTGTATAAGTGTATGTTAATTGTGACATTGAACTTAACTTATAAAAGAGTTATGAGAGATATTTATTTTATATTTCGATAAAGAGTTATTAAATTCACCATTAAAAATGTAATTATTCACACTGTTATTTATTACTAAATTTCAAAATACTTTAATTTACCCGATTTAAGACCGATTGTCCCATTTTTCGGTAAAGTTTACCTGTTACGTAAATCTGGCAATCCGCGCACACGTGATTGGGTAATCTTGCTACTTACCTAACAAGTAAATTTTACCAAAAGATGGAACAATCAGCCCTTAATTTACTCGATTATTACAAGATAAAACAGTAATGATCAAAAGTAAGAAATAATATGTTTTTTTCAAGTCTATAAAGAATATTAATTTTACATGGCATTGATACAGTACTTAATAATTTTGAACTGAAAATCCGTTCGAAATAAATTCAAATAAATTATTCTTGTGTGTGATTTATTAATTAAAAGCGTTAATATTTTTTTTATAAAAATTTACTTATAACTGAATTTGTGAAAATGCATTTAAACAGTAAAACGTGATTAAATAATCGATATGAAATAACTGCGTTAGAGAAAAGCTAGAATTTGCGTGATAGCAAATTATTCAAAGTGCGATCGAGATAGTACAGAATAATCTGGAACGTTTAATTCTATATACGAATAATTACAAATTTGTCATTTATGATCTGTTTGCGAGGGGGTAATCACTTAATGTAATCGTGGGACAGAGACCTGAAATTATTATAAAATTTATATGAAATTCCGATATATAATTCGATAATTAAGGCGTCGAGTAGCTCACCGCTTGATGCGATTGACTCGCGATCTGCAGACCCGAATTCAATCCTACCTGAGCCCAAACAAGATTTTTCGCGTTTAAGGAGCTAAAAATGACTCCACCTAATGATCAAAAGATCTATGATCATCAGTGCCCTTCGGATTGGCGTTAAATTGTGTAGGTCCTGTATGTCATTAGATACATGTCTCTAATATCTGACTGAGGTAGGATTCTGTGGCTCAATCACCCGCAAATCCGAAAACAACTTGATTTGAGAAACAAATATAAGCCTCGGACAAAAATGGAGGAGATCTGTAGACGTCCTATGCTCCACATGAGGAGATAAAGGATCATCAATCAATCCGATAATTACATATGCAAGTACAAGAAATAATTGTGTAATATTAGATAAAATCTTTTATTTTATCAAATGACGGCATACAGTAAAGAAAATGATTTATATCATCAAATAAAATTATATAAAATTAAATAAAATCATATAAACTGTAGGACAATATTTCAGATAGTGGTTACCCCTCGTCTGTTTGCTTACCTAAAAATATAAAATTACATTAAAAAGTCATGTAATATTGAGTGATTGGATTATCTCCATTCGACTTATGACCTTTGCTCTTAACAGTCAGTAATGCACAATTAATAATTAAAATTGCATAATCAGTAATTAGTATTATTAATTATAGTAATCAATTGTAGAAGAAAAATAGAAAAATAATCAATACATCAAGCTTTAAAAATTATATACATTTAAGCTAAAAATAAGCTTTTATCTGTATATAAAGAATATGGAAAAGATTGAGAAAAAAAGAGTTTATTGAGTTGATATAAGATTGTTGATACATAACGAAGTAACCTTCAATTGATAAAATGCATGAGAGTATAAGATACTTAATTACTAATTGTAGCAAACTTTAGCGTGAATCAGGTTATGTTATCTGAAAGTATTGTATATATATGTATATGTATGTATAATACGAATTAATAAACGTTAATTAATAGCACCGTATATGTTGTTTTCGAAACACTAAGTACACATGATAAATACTTATGATAAATTTTATAATATATAATGAATGACTGTCCAAAGAAAAAAATTTAACATCAATTACGTATGTGACACAAATACTTTGTGATAGCAATCCGACTAAATAAATTGTGTTGTATTTGTTTTACAGCTACAATATTTCTCGAAAATTTATTATAAAGAAACACATGATTTAGATTTATTATTGTTAATTCTTATTGTTTTAAGGCAAAAAATTAATTTGCCATATTATTTCGGTTTTATTTTAAGTTAGAAATAAACAGCAATATATCTCCTAATTTCATAAGCGATAATTATAAATTATAGTTTATGCTTCTAATAAAAAACAGGAAAGCGCAGATGTGAGTTTGAGTGATCAAGATATCCAGTAATATCGTCTTTTTATATCTTCGTGATTCCTTCTGTAATACGCGGTAATCTAACATCTTTATCTCATGAGTCAATAGACAGACAGGGAGAATAGCAGGAGGAAAGTGTCCATGGACTTTACTGGGAAGGAAATAACTGTGGCCGTCATGCAAATAGAAGTAAGGTGTTAATGGCATCGGTAAACTTGTAGTGAATAACATTAAATTTACTTGCACCGCAAACAAACGGTATTAACGGTTACATGTCTATTTTATGCGATTGCGATAAAGAAGGATCAAATTGTATCATTCAAAACTTGATTGAGAAATCGGTTTAGTATAATCAGTTTAATTTTATAACTAAAACGAATCATTATTAAATAATAAAAGAACCACGTATAATATTATAAGTAAAAGAAGAAAATCATATTACTAATTTTTTTCTAAATTAGTATTTTTTCTAATATTAATTTTTAATCTTTCTAAATATTAATACTGATAACTAATACCACTAAAGATACCAGAAGTTTTACAGGGTACTGCCGTGTCTTTATCCATTGTTAATGCTAATGTTTTGTGAACTTTGTTGTTCACTTCGCCAGGGTGAGAAGCGCAATTAGCGTTAGTATTAGGAATGGAAAAAGACACGACGATAACTCGCAAACTTTCTGGTATTTAAAAAAAATATCCATAAAAGCCTCAAAAACGTTATCAAGAAATAATACTATTATATAATAAATATTAATTAAATGCAATACAATGTTAAACAAATTAGTAGGGTAAGACCTCCTAAAAGTGTGCATCACTTAAGAGTTCGCACTGAGCTTTACGACGAAACTATTTAATCATAAGAACATTTCACAGAATATACCTTTTTGGTTTGTTGATCTGTGTACCTATAAAAAATCGTTATGATCGTTGCAGTGATAAAGGAGATATTTTAAACTTTGTGATTTTTATCATTTTTTAAATATTTTTCAAGGATAAATAGATCGATTTCTACATTAAATCGTTGCTTAGTGAATTCGTACTATTTATATTGTGTGCATGCATGTTCTGCTTCGTATTTAATGATATATTCACTTAATATCTGTAATAATTTTTATGTAGTTGTATTAAAAGTAAAAAGTGAAAATCGCAAACTAATGCGAACTCTTGAGAAGACTTGCTCAAGAGTTCGCATTTTTCTTTTCTTAGTAAAATTAATTTCCTGTAAAAACGAGTCATAGTATTACATTGGATACTTGATAAACTTTTAGTTTAAAGTGTAAAGAATAATCTAAGCACCATTTTATTATTGTCCAAACTCAAATCCTTATATAATCTCAAAGAAAAAGTATACACTTTTGGGCGGTCTTACCCTATGCGAAAGAGTAATTTGTAAATAATTATTACTTCTCGGTTTTCTCTCAAGATTACTCTTTAAAGTAGATACTGACCTTAAGAAGCCAAGAATATAGACAAATATGACGATATGTCGTAAATGAACATATTCAATCAATCTGACAGCTACCTTGTGCACATGTAATTGATATCGTTGACCTTGATTCATTACTCGTAATTATATTCTCGATTCGTTTAATAATCGGATGGTTCTGTATTCCTTTCAGGATTCTACAGTCAAGGTGACAAAGAGAAGAACTTACAACGAAAAGAATCGGGTCACAGCCATGAAATCCGCAATTGCTCTACAGCAATTTAAAAGTGAGTAATTCTTTAATTTGCAAGAAGACGCATAACCCTAGTTATTTAACGGTGATAACTGTTGTTATTTGATTATAAAGAGAAATTAAGAATATTTAATATATATCTTTATATAAATATATTTGTATGCTGCATAATTTGTATAGATTTTTACCCTTAGGTTTTACACACTTGGGTTATTTGTATCTTGTGCATTTTTTTCTTTGAAAAATTAAAAGCCTCAAGTAATTAGCTGTAACATTTATATACAACTTTTTAAATATATAATCTTACGAGTTTTTTCTAAAAATGTTAAAAAGTAAGAATTGCCTAATAATTGTTGTATATTTGTTAAAGTGATAAAAATTAAGTTGTGACACGAATGACACAATGTGCGTAGTAAAGAAGCAGAAATTTATCGTGTGACATTACGATTAACGTATGCATTCAAATAACATGGAAATTAAATGTAAATTCTGTAATTTGGCAATTATTGTATTTAAACATAATAATAAACGTCATACTGTTCTATAGAAATAAATAATGCAAATAAAAAACTAATTAAAAATTAATTATATATAAATTTGACATTCTTATAAATATTTTTCATATTGTTTGCATAAATATAGTATTTGTTTTCCTGCATTAATTTACTTTGATGTGTCAGTTGAATATCCGCGATGACATCATTGCTTGGTGAAATTGAAAATTTCAAATGAGAACTTGAATGATCGACCTCGATTAATAATCTTTCTTTTTATTTTACTGTAGATAACGTACGATGTAAGTCAAGGTAAGCTATGATCTTTCGAGACATTTGTTCAGAGGAAAAATTTGTTCAGTGCAGATTAAATGCATTATATATTCATGTTCTATTAAATGCAGCTGCCATTTCATCGCTATGATTTCTAAATTTCCAAGAAAATCGAGTTTATAATTATGTGTGTAAGAAATTTTATCAGGTCAGCGACAAATGTATATGCAAGAATGGCTAGTAATTTTTTCCTCAGCAAAGTTTTAAGATTTATTCCAAGGTGGCTTTCAATAGTGATCTAATTTATTTCTCCCGGTCAATCGAATAAATTTTCTTATGTCGTCTACTTGAAGCGGCATTATTATAATTGGCATTTTCTTTATGACGTATGTGCAGAACATACTTAACGATCGTTTGAAAAACAAAATAACTTTTCCTATACTAATTTATCGATTTGAAAGTTCGCTGTTGAAACAGTCTTATAAAAATTTATATGTTATAAATAGGTAGTATAAATTCTTTCTTTTTCTTGAATTTACTTCACTTTTTCTTGAAAATTTTGAATTTTTATTTAAAGTTTTAGGAAATTCCACAAATTATCTGTTTTATTTATCGAAGCAATAATTAATGCTGAAAATATATAGAATACTGGAAAGCACAGTTTGCCATTGATAGCATTTCAAAGTTCAAGAAATGTATTTTGTTGATTTGGTAAATTAAACATATACTTTTATACACTGATTCTCGGAAAGATAAGAGTAAGAGGATATTTGCGATGCGCCATACTTATATACACTTCATCGAGTCTATTGAAATCCTAAATATTCTATTCTCCATATTATGATATATTCTATAATACATATATTAGAGTATTTTTAAGAATTTTTTTAGATTTTTAGAAAAAATATACAATTTCTCGTTTACTTATTTAAAGCTAAGAAGTTGTTTCTCGTGTATTACTAAACTTTTTTCATTAAAATTAACATTTTTATTTAAAAGTTTCATCTAAACGGAAAAAATCTTAAAATTTCATATCTATAAAAATTTTGTATATTTTATAATTTCAGCTAAAATGACAAAAAGAAATAAACGATTACTTCCAATATTTTGAGTGCAAGATATACCTAATACTTATTCTTTTACCTTCAATATATTATACAATACAATAATACATTCACTAAAATAATTTCATGATTATTTAAAAAAATCCCGAGTAGTTTACTTTTAGAGGTAGATCCTGACACGTAACTAACTATTAAGCATATATAACAAATTTAATTGAATTTGTAATGCTAATTATTCACTTTCAACTTCGCCCAATTTCGTGTGAAAGAAAACAAATTATTTGAGCGGAATTTTATTTGATACAGTATTGAACACATCTCATTCATAAGTATATCAGTAAAAATCTAAACGATTTTATTTTAGTTTGTCTAAATAACAATAACAATAACTACAGTTATTTACATATGCTGCAATTGGTAACTACGTAAAGTAAATTATATATACATGTATAATAATGTTTCTAGCAATAACTAGAATAACTAGTCATTTAAATAAATTATTTTAAAATTTATAAAAATTATAAAATTCATAAAACACGAAGATTAAAAAATTTAAAATAATGCATAAGAATGAAAATAAATAAAAATAATAAAAATAATAAAGTTACAAGGTTCTATAAGTATAAAACAAAGTATATACATAGAATAAGAGCAAAGAGTAACAATAATAAGCCAGTAAAAATAATAAAAAAGTCAACAGGAACAGAAAAATATATAATTTTATTTTAAAAATAGCAGAATATTAACATGATATAATATATTATAAATAATTAATTACTTAGTCTTTTAAATAGATTTTTGCTGTCTCTTTTTTACGAGCAAATAGTTTTACGAATTCCTCAGAAAGATTTCTTAAACGTCTAGAATACTGAACTCTTACTGACAAATCATTCTTAAAAATAAAAGTCTCGAAGGAATTGTTGTGTGTAGTCAATGATTCGCATACGAATATGCATAAACGTAAATGATGATATTGAGCCGAATTCCGTTAAAATAATCCGCCTTCTTTCACGCGAGATTGGGTAAAGTCGAAGGTGAATGGTAGATAAATATGCACTGTAAGACATTACTTTTTGACACGTATTGGAAGCGTGAAGTGGTAAATAAAGATTTATCAGAGATATTTAATATTTTTTAACTATTATTAATTTTCAGTAATTTGTAATATTTAAGAGAGAGAAAGAGAGAGAGGCATGTTATTTCGCTGTAATGAATTAATGTAGTATTATAGATACATATGATAAGATGCTTTTAATCGAAATCTTCCTTTATTTACCGATTTTTTGAAGAAGGAAATGCGATTGTAGATAATTTATAACGTATATATAATAGACATGAGTAAACAGTTATAAATCAAAGATACATCACAATTTAACTAATGTTTAACTTTGCTGGTCTATTTATATTTAATATACGGTTAAATTGGGTTAAAATCTGATTAAAATACTTTAAAAAATAAAAAAAAAATTTACAGAAAAGAAATTTTATATTGACAAATAAAGTTCAAATCAAATACTAAAGAAAAAAATTTTCTCTCATATTATGAATATTAATAAAAAAAAATAAGTTACATTTTAAGGATCAAATAGAGACCAACAGACTAAAAGAATTAATATACAGATTGTCCAACCTTCCTTAAAAAAAAGTTACGCATAAAATGATTTTGAATAAATAAGATAATAAAATGAATTTCTATTCGTGTTTTGGAAAACATAAGTTTATAAATGTATAAAGTAGACGAATTTATTATATGTAAACATAAAAAAATATAGATATATGTAATATACATATATATATACCAGTTAATTTATCAATTATGTTAAAATATATGTTATCGTACCTTAATATGCATTCGAGACGTATAAAAAAAGAAATAAAATGTACAAAAATAAGGCGTGATCAGTTTTCAAGAAAGTCTTTTTTACAGAATGCATCATCTTGTTTATGATAGGCATTGGATGCAGCTCCTTAACATATGTGATTTACATCACCGATCCCATGACCATGATATTGGAATACGTAAGTATCTATCGTATAAAAATAACAAAAAAAAACGCAGAAACACACACACACACACACACACACATATATATATATATATATATAGAAGAACCAAATAAAACTATACGTAAAATAACGGAAAAGAATTTTAATTGAGGAAATATATTTATAGTGTTTCGTTTTATTAAAAATATCGAATAAAATCATTCTTCTTTTAAATTAAAAGGTTGCATTAATTATTTTACAATTTGCATAAACGGTCCTCCAAAAAGTTACTTATTTAATTCAAAAATACTTAAAAAATACCTAAAATTTCAACACTTTTCAGTACAACTTTCTCAAAAACGTGATGTGAAAGCAATTTTAATTATGGATTTATTCTCAGCAAATAAAAAATCTGTAAAAATTACTAATTACTATTTCTTTTTATAACAAAGTAGTGCAAGTAAAAGTATCTTCATTAAACAGTTCTTTAGTTATATTTTTCTCTCTAAAACTTTATTCAAAAAACTTATAAATATATTTATTGAAGACTTTAATATTATAATGATTGTGCATAAAAAAATTTAATAACCCAAGTGGGAATTGAATACCGGCGAGATACTGACCCAGTATCAACTTTTAGTATTTAGTACCGGCGTGATATCGGATGCCAGTATTGGTATTGTACTGATGTAATACTGGGATGATAGCACCGGGCCAAGACTCGAAATACAGTACTCTTATGGTACGGGATTACGGTGTCGTAATGTTTCTAAACGTCGGTACCATTATAGTACGGTATTACAGTACGAGATTACAGTACCACAATAATACCGAAAATCAGTACACATATTGTACCTAATGCAGTAACAATATTATACCAAAAATGGTTACCGAATCATAATGCTGCAGCAGTACTAACAATGAGAAGTCAACATCCCTAAATATGAATTTTGATAAAATCATTATTGCATTCGTTTGTCCACTGTTTGTCCACGTTTGTCCACCCGTTATTTTCATTTGTCCACCCTCCAAAAAAAAGTTATACACAAAAAAAATTGTAGTACTCCCAAGTGATTATTTTTCTTTATTATGAAAAATATAATAATAATAGGGTGGACAAACGTGGACAAAC